>NW_006400140.1:185209-200942 GCF_000299155.1 Elephantulus edwardii | reverse complement strand
CAGCAGGAAGTAGCTAAGAGAATACACCATCCCCTTTTCCTTATGAATCAGGGTGAAGTCTCTCTCAGGGAGGAGTGACAGGGAATGGCAAAGGGCACACTGACAAAGGAGATTAGTCAGAATTGGCTTTGACAAGCACTGTGGCAATTGGACAATTAAGACAGACATTCGGGGTGGGGAAGAAGAATGAACTGGGGAGGAGGGTAGAGAAAACAGTGCAACAATAAATGAATGAGAACCCAAAATCTCTGTAAATGTTCATGAAAACTAATAAAATTTAATAATAATTTTTAAAAAAGAAATTAAAGGGACAATATCACAAGTGTACCAACTAAAATAAAAAGGTTAACAATGGAATATCATGAAAAATTATAGTCAAACAAATACGAAAATCTAGAGGAAATTGACAAATATTTAGAAATCCACCACCTACCTAAACTGACACTAAAATGGAATATCTGAATAGACCCATTACAAAGGAAGAAGTTTAACAGGCAGCCAAACAACTTAACCAAGAAAAAAATAAAAGGACTAAAGCAGATGGCTTTACTAGTGAATTTCCTCAAACAGAGAACCGTCACCAATTCTACATAAAGTATTTCAGAAAAGAGAAAAAGATGGCATTCTCCCAGATTCATTTTGTGAGGCAAACATATCCTTGATATCAAAGACAGGTAAAAGACACAATCAAAATAGAAAATTATAGGTTGATATCCCTTATGAGCATTGTTGTTGTTGTTGTTATGTACCACTGAGTCAGCTCCAACTCACAGTGACCCTATGTAGAACAGCCATAAACTCTGCTCTGCCTTGTGACAATCTCACTGTCAATCCACCTCATAGAGGGTCTTCCCCTTCTGTGTTGTCCCTCAACCCTCCCAAGCATGACATCCCTCTCTAAGGACTGGTCCCACCTTGAAACATGCCCAAAGTATGTCAGATGAAGCTTCAGAATTCTTTCTTCCAAGGAACAGCCTGGTTTAATCCTCTCCAAGATGAACTTATTCAATTTCTTAAAAGTCTATGAATATATTCCATACTCATCTCCAGCGCCAAAGCTCAAAGGCATCAATTCTCCTTCAATCCTCCATAGTCATTGTCCAACTCTCTGATGCAAGTGATTGCAAAGACTATGGCGCACCTTCATCTCCAGAGTGACACTGTTGCTTGTCAGTACTTTGGGGAGGTCCCTAACAGCAGACTTTGCCATCGCAATACATCTTTAATTTCTTGGCTGCTGATACCAAGAGTGTTGACTGTGGAGCCAAGCAAACCAAAGCTGTTAACGATCTCAATATCTTCACCATCCATCCTGATGTTACCAATTGGCCCAGTGGTGAGAATCTTTGTTCTCTTGACATGGTGCCTCAATCCATATTGAAGGCTGTAGTCCTTGGCCTTCTGTAGCAGGAGCTTCAGATCCTCCTCAATTTCAGTTAGCAGGGTTGTGTCATCTGCATAATGCAGATTGTTGATGAATCTCCCACCAATCCTGATGCCACATTTCTCCTCATAGAGCCCAGTCTCCCAGATAATCTGTTCTACATATAGGTTGAAAAGGCATGGAGACAGGACACATCCCTGGTGTACACCTTTCCCAATTTTGAACCATTCAGCATTTCCTTGCTCTGTTCAGATGACTGAATCCTTGTCCAAGTAGAGGTTTTGCATTAGCATGCTCAAGTGTTTTGGGATTCCCATTCTTCCCAGAATCAACCACAGTTTGTTATGATCCACACAGTCAAATGCCTTTACATAATCAATGAAACACAGAAATTCCTTTGGTACTCCTTGCTTTCAGTGAAAATCCATCTAAGTTTAGCTACAATATCCCTAGTACCATGACACCTTCTAAACCCAGCCTGCACTTCTGGAAGTTCTCTGTTGATGTACTGTTCCAGTCATTTTTGGATAATCTTCAGCAGATTCTTGCTTGCATGTTATATCAATGATATTATTTGATAATTTATACACTCTGTTGGGTCACCTTTCTTTTGAATTGGAACAAATATAGGTCTCTTCCAGTCAATTGGCCTATTGGTTGTCCTCCATATTTCTTGGCATAACTTGGTTAGCACATTAGGGCAGTATAAGTTAGTTGAAAATCTTGAATAAAACCTTGGCCAATAGAATCCAAAAGTACATAAAAAACATATTTCACTATGACTAAGTGGGATATGTAAGAGAATGCAAGGATGGTTCAACATAAGAAAAACAATCAGTGTCATTCATCACATTAACAAAGCAAAGAACAAGAACCATAATATCCTATCAATTGATGCAGAAAAGGCCTTTGACAAAATCCCACACCGTCCCCTGGTTAGAACACTCAACAAAATAGGAACAGAGGGGAATTTCCTCAGCATAGTAAAAAGTGTACGTGCAAAACCAAGAGCCAACATAAATCTCAATGGAGAGCTATTAAAGGCATTCACTTTGAGTACGGGATCTACACAAGTATATCCACTATCACCTCTCTTATTAAATATTGTATTAGAAGTCTTAGTGATAGCAAAAGAAAAAAAAAAGGAAGTATCCAAAAGGAAGAGATATACAAATTGGCAAAGAGGAGTAAAAATTATCTCTGTATGGAGATGATATGATAGTATACTTGGTTTTTTTTCCTTTTGGGATCTTGTCTGTGTGTTGTTCACTAAGCATCCTGAATATGTATTTCCTCATTTTTTTGTAATACCTTGAAAGTTTTTTTCTAGTACTTCATCCACATATTTCTCACTGTTTCCCCCTCCTCTATTTTCCTCCTGTTCTGGAATTCCAATCACATATAAATTATTTCATTTGATGTTATCCCATAGGTTTCTTATGCTTTATTTTTTTTCTATCTCCTCTGTTTTTATTCTAGTAAGTTCTCATTGTTGTTCTTTCCTTCTATTTCATCAAGTGCTTGTTCCGTCCATTCTATTCTGCTTTTTTTGTCCCTCTAAATTGTTGCAAATTTCTTCAACGTTGGCCTTATTATTCTGATTTGCACTTCCTTTTTTTTCTTGTTGTGTACTGTTGAGTCAGATGAGACTGGTACAGGAGATTACACCTCCTTCTCCAGTAGAGCATCTGATGGATTTGAACCTAATGCCTTTGGGATTGCAGTGCATATTTTTGCCACTTTTTTGTACTTTCATGTTTATCTACTGTTTCTAGCATTGTATTGCTTGTTAACTCCATCTTGTATATAACTTTTAATTCTTATCTCTGCTTACTAATGATTTTACTTCTCTCTTTCATCATATTTTACTTCTATTGTATCAATTCTTGGAAATCTATAAAAATGTATTCCTTTTATTTTCCTGCCTCTGATGTATTCTTTGGGTTCTCATTCTGGTCTACTTTTTAGGAAAACATTTGCTTTACTTTTCCATTATGTTTAAACTTGATTGTGGTTTCCTTGACATTATATGGGATTCTCTCTTAGTATGTATGAGGCAGCATCTGCAATGTCAGGGCAAGTAGTTGTCAGCACATTATTTTTATGATATAGCTTTCTCAATGCAATTTTCTTAACAGGTCTCAGCTACAGTTGTAGTGGCCTGTGAGTTTTGGTGTGAGACTTATCACTGTAAGGTCTTAGGCCAGTGCACAGCAGCAAAAGCAGCAGGCTGACTTCAGTGGCCTGGGGTTGGGGTTCAGATAGCAAACTCACCAACAATTGCAGCAGTGTCCTGAGAGTTTCCATTGGAGCCCTCTGGCCCCCACATTCCTGTGCTGGGACTGGGAGAACAGGCTTAACAGTAAAAGCAGCCAGCTATCTTTGGAGGAAAATCTCAATGGCCTCTGTGCTTCTGGGCCACTGGTTTTAGTTTAGTTTCATTCCACCAATTGGTAGAAGTTACAATGATGATAGCTAGAAGAGTCACATTACTCAACTTCACCACTAAAGACAGAAATAAATAATAAATTCTATACTAAAAATACAAATCACTTTGAAAATAAATAAAATAGTGAAAACTGCACATTTTTACTTTCTAACAAAACACGTTCCAAATTGAAAGCACACAATGTAAGAAAGAATGTTATTGTTGTTGATGTGTGCCATCATCAACTCAGAACTGACTCTCTGCTGACCCCCCAGAAATGTTTCTAGACGTGGTTGTTCCTTGGTGAGAGACATCATACTCAGAAAGATGGAGATGTGTCAAAAGAGAAGAACATCTTCAACCAGATGGATTGACACAGTGACTACGACAATGGACTTAAGTGTGCCAGTGATTGTGAAGATGGTAGGGGATAGGACAATGTTCAGATCAGTTGTTCATAGGGTTACTATGAGTTATACTTGACGGAACCTAACAACAACAATGATGTACCACACAGGAGGAGATTGTCCATCCTTCTACTGAGCAGCTGCTGGCTTCACACCATGTACTTTTGGTATTGCAGTGCAGCTTCTTACCACAAGGCTGCCAGAGCTGCCTTAGAAGGGATATTTTGTTGTTTTTATGTACCCTATATCCAGAATCAACACATAGTTGACCCTCTAGTGGGGTAGCATATCACATAGGAAGATATTTTTTTTTTCCCTCAGAGCAGTTAGTCGATTCAAATTTGGTTCCTTTGGATTGTCAGTACAGCTTTTGCTACTAAGGTGCCAGATTTCCTTTCTCCAAATTTTACATCCTTGCAACTCTATGGACTAGTTGTATTTAGAGGGTTGCTATGAGTTGGAACGACCATCCTCCCCATGACTAAGGTTCATACACGAGATGCTTCACAGACATAAGTGCCTTAACAAAAATCACTCTCCAAAAATTCACAGACATAAGTGCCTTAACAAAAATCACTCTCCAAAAATTTGCTGGGGATTCAGCAGTGGACCAAAAATGCTTATCCCTAGGCACGGTCACTTTGGCCTTGTACCACCTTCTTCCTCAGCACATCTAGTGGGTCAATGTAAATATTTAATAAGTATTTATATTATGTGATGAATGAAACTAAGATTTTCAAATCTGTATCCCAATTTTGGCTGCTTAAACTGCAGGTAAGTCCAGACACTTGTATATGCAACATTTGGAATAATATATTAGTAAATAGTTCTCTCTAGGATGAAACAAAAGCTTTTTGGTGGTTCAGCATCAAAAGGCACCATTCACATTTATTTAAAATGCACTTCAGATCCAGAGGCGAAGAACATAATGTGCTTGGTAGCCACAAATTGTACATTTTGTTGGCCTTATGTCCCTGCAACGTGGGGTTAATGTGATGCTGTGCCATTGGGAAGTCAAATGCCATAACAGTTACCCGTGGTGGACAGTGATTGGTGGAGCTCCCTGTTTAAGACAGTTTAAGACCGGTTTGTAAGCAGGAGTGTCATCCACTTCCTAAACCACATGTTTTCAGAAACTCTATGGACTTTGATATATGCTGATAGTTACAGAAATGCTTCAGGTCTTTTGTTTTTTGGGCCTCTATGAGTCGTTCTCAACTCGAAGACAATCAACAACAACAATGGAATTATAAATTCAGCGAAGAGTCAAAAAAGCTATATATGGCAAGATAAGGCATGCACATTTTAGTTAATAATCCATATATACATTATCTCACTTAGTTATCAAACAAAAGCTTACTAAATACTTGGTGGGACTAAGCAGTAAATGCAACAAACATTTCCCACAAGGACAGTGAAACATCTATCAGTGCAGATGTCAAAAACAACAATAATGAAATATTTCCAGACTGTATCTTGGTTATCTAAGGCATCTGACTGTGTGGATCACAACAAGCTATGGCTGACTCTGAGAAGAATGGGAATGCCAGAACATTTGATTGTGCCTATGTGAAACCTATACTTGGACCAAGAGGCAGTCGTCAGAACAGGGCAAGAAGACACTACATGGTTCAAAATCAAGAAGTGGGTCTGTCAGGGATGTATTTTGTCTCCATACTTTTTTTCAATCTGTGTGCAGAACAGATCATCTGAGACGCTGGGCTGTGTGAGGAGGAATGTGGCATCAGGATTGGTGCAAGAGTCATCAACAACCTGCGTTATGCAGATGACACAACCTTGCTTGCTAAAACTGAGGAGAAACTGAAATGCTTGCTGCAGAAAGTCAAGGACTGCAACTTTCAGTATGGATTGAAGCTTAACATCAAGAAAACAAAGATTTGCATCACTGGGCCAATTGACAGTGTCAGTATGGATGGTGAAGAGATTGAGACAGTTAACAGTTTTAATTTACTTGGCTCCACAGTCAACACTCTTAGTACCAGCAGCCAGGAAATCAGGAGATGAATTGCATTGGGAAATTCAGCTGTCAGGGACCTCTCAAGATTGTTGAAGAGCAATGACATCAATCTGGAGACTAAGGTGTACCTGATCCAGGCTATAGTATTCGCCATTATTTACTTTGCATCAGATAGTTGGACAGTCACTAGGGATGATAGAAAGAGAATTGATACCTTTGAGGTGTGCTGCTGGAGAAGAGAGTTGAATATACCATGGACTGCTAGGAGAACAAACAGGTTTGTCTGGAGAGGGTGAAGCCAGACTGCTTCTTGGAGTCGAGGATTCTGAAGCTTCATCTGACACATTTTGGGTATGTTATGAAGAGGGACTGGTCCTTGGAGAGGGACATCATGTTTGGAAGAGTGGAGGGACAGCACAGGAGAGGAAGACCCTCGATGAGATGGATAGATTCTGTGACTGAGGTGGTGAGAGTGAGTGTGTCAGAGACAGTGAGGTTGACACAGAATAGAGCAGCTTTTAGGGCTCTTGTACATAGGGTCACTATGAGTCACAAGTGACTTTGACGGCACATAACAACAACACCCTGGGTTATGGAAGAAATTGACTTAAGTTCAAGTTAAGACCAAAGAGATAATCATATATTGAAAGGAGGGAGACTCATTTTACCAATTATTATAAATATTATTCTACAGGTGCACATGTAGCTTGGCAAGGCTATTCCTTGGAAAGGAACATCAAGCTTGGAAAGATGGAGGATCAATGGAGGAGAGGAAGAACCTCAACAAGATAGACTGACGTGGCGATATCAGCAATAGGCTTTAGCGTATCTGAGATAATGAGAATGGCAAAGGAGAGGGATAGTTCAGGTCTGTTGTTTATATGATCACACCATTTGTCAACAACTAAAGATAGTTTAAAGACTCACAAATGATATATTTAAAGATATTGGGATGTTAGCAGAAGAGAGCAGAGTACACCTACAACCAGGAGAAGATAAAATAGATGAATTGGGCCTCCTAAGAATCAAACTCCTATGCCCATCCAAAAACTTCTCCAACAGGGTAAAAAGGGAAGACACAGTCTGGGAAAAAGTATTTGGTAATGACATATCAGATAAGGGACTTACATCCAGAATTTATAAAATACTTGAGCACCACAACAAGATAAAGGTAAATAATCCAATTGAAAAATGGGCACAGGATATGAACAGACACTTCACCAAAGAAGACATTCAGATGGCCAACAAGCACATGAGGAAATGTTAAAAATCCCTAGCTCTAAAAGAGATGCAAATCAAAACAACTATGAGACCTCATCACACCCCAGTCAGAATAGCAAAATTTAACAGAACAGCAAGAAACAAATGTGGAGAAACTGGAACCCTTATTCACAGCTGGTGGGAGTTTAAAATGGTGCAACCACTGTGGAAAGTGGTGTGGCACTTTCTCAAAAAGTTGCAAATAGAGATACCATTTGACCCAGCAATTCCACTACTGGGAATATACCCTGAAGAGACCATAACTGCCATCCAAGCAGATATATGCACACCCATGTTTATCACAGCTTTGTTCACAATAGCAAGAAGTTGGAAACCACCTAAATGCCCAACAACAAACAAATGGATAGAGAAACTGTGGTATATTCACACAATGTAATACTACGCTGCATTGAAAATCAAGAAACTCATGCAATGTTATTCAAAATGGGTGACGCTGGAGGACATTATGCTGAGTGAAGTATCTCAGTCACGAAAGGACAAATACTGCATGGTGCCACTGTTGTAAAGCAGGACTGACCTTGAAGTTGGGGGGAGACTGAGAAGGATGGGTTCAGTAATGTATACTACATTGAAACATATGAGGGAGAAAGCTATTTAAAAGGGATATGTGATTAGGTATTTTTGTCATGATAGGAGTCCAGAGCGAAGATTGCATAGTGGAGTGGACCTGGGGGGAGGGATTTTAAAACAATGAAAGAATTTTTTTCTTTTACTTTTCCAAGAGGGCAGTGCACTCGGGGGGAGGGTTGGGAGGGGGGGAAAGTGCAACAATAAATGAGTGGAAATCCAAAGTCTCTGTAAATTTTCATTAAAATTAATAATAAATTTAAAAAAAGAGAGAGAGAGAGAGAGAGAGAACAGACTACATAGTATGGTGCTATGGTGGGGTCAGGATATGATGGTGGGGATAGGGTGGGGTTGTGAGTTTGTTTTGACTTTTTTAGAAATGAAAGATGGCACTTACTATAAAGACTATTCAGAATAATTTTAGAATTTTTGCATCTGTGGGCTATAAACTCCTTTGAGTTGGGCCTCTGTTTGTATATATTGATTGTTATTATGTTTCTAAAAAAAGTATTGATGAGAAGTTTGGGTCTGGAGATCTTGAAAATGTGTTGTAAAAGTTTACTGTGTATGCCATTGAATCTGAGAACTAAATCTGACTAAGAATGAAATTCTAGGTTGGATTCTTGAATTTTACATCTTGTTTCTTTAAGAGATTTAGTGGAAAACTGTATTGTTTAAAACACTACCTGCAATTAGCAAACTAAGACTTAACTGGGTCAAGGGCTTCTAAAATGGGAAATAAGAGAGGGTGATGGGATGTTTATATGCTGCCAACAATTCTATTTAGAGCTTGGATGTTATGTTTTCTTCTAATATTTTTTTAAAGGAAATATTTTGAACTGCTTTATTTTCCCTTGTCCATATGGCCCCTTAGCTACTATCTACCAACTATAAACCATGCCTGATTATCTAGAAGTATATTTTGCTTTCTCATGTAGATGGATGTAGATAAGCTTGTAGTTCAAAATACCATTTATAACATTCTCTAGTAATGTATAACCATACTCATGAAATAAAGGAGCGCTGAAAGTTCTAATACCCAGTCTCTGAACAATATAGATGTAAATTGAGATACATCTCTGTATCTTTTCTATTTTGGTAAATGTTTATTTCTTTGAAATTATACGTAGAAGAGAGTGCTGTGGGAATATCATTATTACTAGAAATCCACGGATTCTTTACTAGGCACGTTCAATGTAAAAAAAAGTCACAGAGCAATTAACTTCGTTTGTCCATCCTTGACTTCTGCTGTAGTGATGGGTTCCCAGCATTCCCCAGAAAGCATTGTCAATATGGATGTAAGGCCATTACTTCTTCTAAGCAGTGTTAACCCTAAGAACCTCCTCAACTGAAATCACAAGCTAACATGTTAGATTTCCAGCCCCTATTGTTTTGCTCAGGGGACACAGCTGAGATCTTCCAATCCATTCATTGTATGCAAGACTCTGGTTTGTATTCAAAAAGAGAATTCTATGAAGGGGTGACATTTATTCTTTCAAGACACAGCTCTAAAAGTAACATTTTCAACAAAGTATTCAGACATGGCCTTAAATTATTGAAAAAAAAAAAGTATTGGAAAAGCAAAATACTGGGGGTTTTAAGGTTAACAGTACTGTCTAAATAGGAGTTGGTACTGAATACAGGAGCTTTTACTAGAGAGAAATTGATGGCTCAGAAATATGATCTGCATGCGGGCTAAGTGACAACTTAAACAATGAAAGCTGCTATGCTTAATTTGAACAGATTCCATGAATGTATGTTGGTATTATGAACTTGTTTAGAGTAATAACACTAATGCATCTGCTCCATCTTTGTGCCGTTACCTAGACTACAATGCTTGACACCACCTTTCTGTATTAACCTCCATCTGCTGAGCTGTGGCTGTCATCTCTTTCGCTATAACATAATGTGACAGAGGTTTCATTTACCTAAACTTATCTTGGCAACTTGTACTTCATTAAAGAGAATCCTGCAAGCATCAGTTAAAGCTTTCTTAACTGGTCATGCATAGCTACACATCATAAATCATTCTTTCACTTTCCATTTTACAGTTTCTGTAAAGGTAACATTATTGAATTCAGATCACTAGAAAAGAGCAGTACTAAAATGTTTATTGACCAGCTTTTAGGCACTGCACTCTGCTTTGAATGCAGGCAGTCATGTTAACCAAAGCTTTTGAATTTAATGCTTAAGTCACTAATATGTTTTATACAGTGCTAGAAGTATCTCTTGAGAGCAAGCACTTTAGGAAGTTGATAACAACTTAGCAAGGAAAAATTGGCATTTGCCCTTGGTTCTCCATTCTTCATGGCCTAGCCTTTTTTATTTTATGTGGGCTAATTCAAAGAAGTATTTCGATTTTAAGTCACCTACCATTACCAACTCTAAATGCTATATTATAAAGACAATAAAAATTACCCTCCATGTCTATCTCCTTTTCATTTATTTGTGTACTTCATACTCTACATCCAGTATCTTTATTTAAGAAGTAAAAGCTGAGACTGCCTTAACAGCATATTATAGATCAAATTGCCTTTTACTAAAACACATTAAGGATAAATATTTTAGACCACAGAGTTGTAAGGAAATTTGTTTAAGCATTTTCTGTTTATACAGTCACAGGACACTTTAAGACCAAGATAAATTCTGTGAAGTTATATTGTTTGGTAAGCTTGAAAACCCTACTATATAGAGTTAACCGATTTTCCAATGAAGTCCGGTCCTAAGAATGTCTTTTAGTCTAATTTCTTTGTAAGTTGTAACTGTGAGGTGCAGTTTTTATGTTATGTAAATAGTTGTCTTAATAAATATTGTACTGCTCTATACATAAAAAACCCCACAAACTTCCAAATAAACCAGCAAATAATTTCTTATTACAAAATAGTGTATGGACCTTAATTGTTTAATATAATAGATTTTGTGGGGTTTGAGACTATAGACATATATAGTTAAATGGATGTTGCTGAAATGATATTATGGAGTGCTTGGCTGTACTTGGAAATTTATGATCTTCCTTTGACAGCCTTGAAAATTTGCCATTATAGACAAAGGAAAGGACCTTGAAAGCCAGAAATTCAATGAAGTTTGTTTTGTTTTGTGAGGAAAATAATTATTTTAATGTATTTAATACATTACTTTGGCTAACCACGACGTCTTTATTGTACCCTTCACCTCTGCTCTGAAGCTCTTCATATCAAATATTTTAGATGAGTACATAGAAAGTAATTATGGTTTATTTCCTTTGGGTCATTTAGGTGAAACTATTTCCTGCCTTATGTATGTCAAGTCAGCTGAAATATATCCATGTGTTTATTGACAAGATGAATGGAAATAAGATTTTTACTGGATTTCTTCTTAAAAAGCAAACAATTATAATATGAATTTAAAGAAAATCCTTGAAATACTATATTGGAATTAACTTATATTTATCTAAAGAATATTATTTATAATCTCACACTTGAATTGAGCTAAAAAGAAATTGATATAGAAGAGTTAGCTCTACTGACTCATTTCACTGAGAACCAAAAAGCAAGGGAACAGCAAATCTCTACTCAAAACAAGGATTCTAACAGCAAACACAAAGTTTTGATATACTGTGTTTCTAGGTGTTGAGATATATCAGTATTGATAGTAATTTTTATTTCTGAAAATGAGCCATTGCTTTGAAATATTAGCCAGGCACATGTATAACTAAGATGGAAAGGTGATTTGCTATTCAGGGATTTTCAATTTTCAGAGCAAAAGAAGTAAGAATTGTTTACAGAAATCTAGTGTTTATATAGATGTGTGCATGCGTGTGTGTGTATAAAAAATATATGAATATATACACACCCCACACCTCCACACCCCCATATACACACTTCATTTTTGTTATGATTGAATGTAAATTCTTACGTACTTTGCTCAACACAGTCGTTGTTGTTGTTGTGTACCATTGAGTTGGAACCAATTCATAGCTGACCCTCAGGTGGGTTTTCAGAGGCAGTTAATCCCACAGGAGGAGATTGCTCATCTTTTTGTCATGGAGCAGCTGTTAGGTTTGAACTGCATGCCTTCATGCCTTCAAGATTGCAACCCAGTTTCTTGCCACTAGGCCACCAGTGACAGAAGGGCATGTCTCAGTTTATTTCTCTTTATAGGGCCAACTGACAATGAAAACATTTTAATTCAGCAGGGAACTGAAGATTTGAAAATAACATTGGTAGTTACCTAGTGTTACAGCCTCAATTTATTGGAGAAAAAGTAAAAGTCCAGTGAACTGACATAAATGATTATACTGTTCTCTCTAAGTCCCCGCCACTATAATACGTATATATGAGAGATATGACCATCATTTTATTAACCTATCAACTGTTATCATCGATTGCATAGGGTACTAGGATATCTCAAGGTACTCACAGTTTATTTGAAAAGATAAACATTTAAATAATGAAGCATAACATAATGCAATAAAGTTTCTAATATAAACTACAGAGAGAACTCACAATAGTAACAATAAATTATTCAAAGGATTAAAAGAAAAAGTTAAGAATATAAAGTAAAAGTGAGAGTTTATCAAGCAAAGAAGGCAGGCAAGGCTTTTTAGATAAGGAGGCTCACAGGAAAAGGCACTGCTTGAGAAACTTTGATAATGTTATCACATAACTAATGATCCCAGGGGGTGAATTAGATTGTTAGGCCATTATCTATTAAGAGTCTAATTCTAAGCACTGAATAAATAAAAGTATTACTTCTCTCCAACTCCTTGTTCTCCTTCATATACTTTTTAACTTTATAATCATTTATTGAATGAATAAATTTAGTCAAGGCATTATTATTTTTTATATTGCCTTATAAATTTTACCCCCAAATCCATGTTTTATCTTTTCATTGTGATTTTAATAAAAGTTTACAGAATTTTTTAATTCATTCACTAGTATACATTTTCCTACCTTGTTCTCTCTTAATTCACTTTGTAATACACATCTTGTTCCATATTGTTAATTTTCATACATACACTGTTGAATCATCCATTCCTTCCAATAGTCCTTCCATTTACCTATTCCAGTTAAGTCCTCATTATCTCATTCTTTCTTTTCCTGTGCCCCACTCCCTATATCTAGTCTATTTTTGGAAGAGTAGTCTAAGACAGTATTTGTCCTTTTGTGATTGAGATATTTCACTCGGCATATGGCTTCCAGACTCATCCATGTTATGTAGTGTTTTATGAGTTTACTGTTTTTTTAGTGCTATATAATATTTCATTGTGTGAAAACATCACAATTTTTGTCCATTAGCATATTGACAGAAATTTGAGGTGCTGGTATTTCTTCACTATTTTAAATAACTCTGCAATTAAGAGAGGTATGTATACATTTGTGCATGTGTGTATCATGGCTATGGTTTCTTTAGGATGTATTCAAGGAATAAGATAGCTGGCTGAATGGTATTTCTGCTCCTAATTTTTTGAGAAAGTGCCTTCCAGAGTGGTTATACCATTTTACATTCCCACCAGCAGTGAATGAAAGTTCCAATCTCTCCACATCCTTGACAGTATTTGTTGGTTTTTGTCATATAGAACTTTGCTATTGTTGCTGAAGTGAGATATTTCATTTATGTTTTGATTTACAACTTGTTAATAATTGAAGATTTTGAATATTTCTTGTTTGTTGATTATCATGACCTTCGTGCTCATTTTCTGAATGAGTTGTTTGCCATTTTCCGGTTGAAGTGCTGGAATATTCTATAAATTTTATGTTAGTGCTTTGTAATATTTTTCAAACCATCACTTACTCATGTGCAAATTCAAATGGAGGCTTCAGAAAATGAAAATAAGTCCACAAGAGATAAGTTATCATCTTGAATGTATTCCATATTTCAAGATCATCTTAAGAATAGATTTGAAGTATTGAATATCAATAATCAAAATCCAGAAGAGTTGTGGGATGATGTCAAGAATATTATCTATGCACTGAGAAATTCTCATTACAAAAACAGAGGAGAAATAAGAGAACTGAAATGTATGTCAGAAGAGACTCTAAAAATTGCACTAGAAAATCAAGAAGCCAAAACAAAGAGAAAACTTTTTGAAGAAAAGGAGCTGAGCAAATTTCAAAGGACAGCTCAAGAAGACAAAGCAAAGTATTACAATGGAATGTGCAGACAGCCAGAACTGAACAGTAAAAAGGGAAGAACTCACTCTGCACTTTTCAAGCTGAGATAATTGAAAAAAAAAATTGAGGCCTCTAGTTACAATATTGAAAGATGCTATCGGCAATATCCTGATTGAGCCAGAATGCATCAAAAACAGATAGAATAAATATATAAGAATTACTGTACCAAAAAGAACCAAGTGACATAAAAAATTTTCAGGAATATGAGCACAAGCCAATGGTAATGAGGGAGGAAGTAGAAGCTACATTAAAGGTATTGGCAAAATAATATGGCCTCAGGACTCAATGGGATATCAATTGACTTGTTTCAATGAACAGATGCAGCCTTAGATGCTCTCACTAGTCTGTATCAGGGAATTTGGAGGACAACTATCTGGCCAAAAGATTAGAAAAGATTCATATTAGTTCTCATTCCCAATAAAGATGATCCAACAGGATGTTTAAACTACCAAACAATTATCATTAATACTGCATGCAAGCAAAATACTGTTGAAGGTAATTAAAAAAAACAGCTAGAACTGTACATAGGTAGTGAACTGCCAGAGTCAAAATACGATTTAAAAGAGGCTGTGACACCAAGGATATTATTACTGATGTCAGCTGAATCTTGGCTGAAAGTCAAGAATATCAGAAGAATGTCTATTAGTGCTTTATTGTGTATGCAAATGTACTTGACTGTGTTGATCATAACAAGTTATGTCTTAAACTGAGAAAAACTGGAATCACAGAGCACTTAATTGTGCTTATGTAAAACCTGTACATAGACCAAGAAGTTGTTGTGCAATTAGAACTGTTTTTGTTATGTGCCATCGAGTCACTTACAACTCATAATGACCCTATGTACAAGAGCCCTAAATGCTGCTCTATCCTGTGTCAACCTCACCATCTCTGACACACTCACTCTCACCACCTCAATCACAGAATCGATCCACCTCATCCAGGGTCTTCCTCTCCTGTGCCATCCCTCCACTCTCTCAAACATGATGCGTCTCTCCAAGGACGAGTCCCTCCTTGAAACATGCCCAAAATATGTAAGATGAAGCTTCAGAATGCTTGACTTCAAGGAGCATTCTGGCTTCACCTTTTCCAGGACAAATGTTTGTTCTCCTAGCAGTCCATGGTAAAGTCAACAGTCTTCTCCAGCACCAAAGTTCAAAGGCATCAATTATCTTTCTATCATCCCCAGTCACTGTCCAACTCTCCGATGCACAGCAAATAATTGCGAAGACTAAGCAACGGACAGGCATTTTTCACGGGTACCCGGGATTTCCGGCGGGCCTGAGAAGGTGAAACATAATCTACACAGAAGTTCTACAGGACATGTCACCTTCCCTTGGAGACAGCACAACTAAACTTAAGAGACACTGGTAAAAAGAAAAATGTCAGCAGTCAACGTTTTTGGAATCACAGAAGCCAAGAAAGCTTAAGATACAAGCTGTCAGATCATGGGTTGGACAATGGAAGATATTTTCTGAAGGGACTCAGTAGATGAGAAGGGTTATCCTGGTGGAGGGTGGAGCTGGGAAGTAAGTGGGT
>NW_006400140.1:160083-181933 GCF_000299155.1 Elephantulus edwardii | reverse complement strand
GATGGCACATAACAACAACAACATAGCCTGGATAAGGTGCACTTTAGTCTTCAGCCTGATATCATTGCTCTTCAGTACTCAGATTGCTGACAGTTGACTTTCCCAATGCAATTACAAGATTTAAAATTAAGAAGGGACTGTGTCAGGGTTGTTTTCTCTGTACCTATTGACAATGTATGCTGAGAAAATTATTTGAGAAGCTGGACCGTATGAAGAGGAAATGTGCATCAGTATCAGAGGGAGACTCATCAATAACTTGCATTATGCAGATGATACAACCTTGCTTGCTGAAAGTGAAGACTTGAAGCCTTGTTGCAGAAGATCAAATAATACAGCCTTCAATATAGATTGCATCTCAGTGTTAAGAAAATAATCTTACCACTGGACTGATAAATGAGCAACAGATAAGGTTCAAGATAAACAACAGATAAGGTTAACGATAAGCAACAGATAAGGTTCAACAACTGATAAGGGCAAAGTTCAGATCTGTTGTTTATCATCATGATAGATGGAGGAAAGATTGAAACTGCCAACAATTTCATCTTACTTAGATCAACAATTAACACCTTTGGTACCAGCAGTCAGAAAATCAGAAGACATACTGGGAAAGTCTGCAGTTAGAGACCTCTTTAATTACTGAAGAGAAATTATGTTAGTTAGAGGGCTAAGGTGTGTTTGATTCAAGCCACAGTCTTTCTGAACATTTGCTATGTGCATCTGAGAGCTGGATAATGAATAAGATGGCATGAAGAACAAGCACTGAACATCCCATGGACTTCCAAAATAATAAGCAAATTAATCTTGGGTGTAGCTAGAGTGATATTTGGAGGCAAGGATGTTGAGGCTTTGTTTCACATACTTTGAACATATTGCCAAGAAAGGCTATTCCTTGGAGAGTGACACGATGCTCAGAGAGATAGAGGGTTATCGAAGGAGAGGAAGACTCTCAACCAGGTGATTGACACAGTGACTGCTTCAATGGGCTCTAAGGTGTCAGAAAGTGTAAGGATGACAGAGGATAGGACAAGGTTCAGATCTGTTGTTCATAGGGTCACTATGGGTCACCTTGGCTAGATGGCAAATAACAATGATGTTTTTTCACAGTTCGTGGGCTTCCTTTTAATCTTAGTGTAGGAGGTTGTTACATAAACACACACACACACACACACACACACACACAAGTCCAGTTTGGGTTTAGAAAGGGTCATAATGTAGCTAATGTTAGATGAATTTTGGCTGAAAGCAGAGAGTCCCAGAGGGATGCCTATTTGTGTTTCATTGATTATACAAAGGTATCTGACTGTGTGGATAGTAACAAATTGTGAATAACTCTGAGAAAAATGGGAATTCCAGAATACTTGATTGTACTAATGTGAAACCTATCCTTGGACCAAGAGATAGTCATAAGAACAGAGCAAGGAAACACTGCATGTTTCAAAATTGGGAAGGGTGTACACCAGGGATGTGTCCTATCTCCATACCTTTTCAACCTGTATGCAGAACAGATTATCCTGGAGGCTGGGCTCTATGAGAGGTGTGGCAGCAGGATGGGTGGAAGATTCATCAACAATCTGTATTATACAGATGACACAAACTTGCTTGCTGAAACTGAGGAAGACCTGAAGTTCTTTCTGCAGAAGGTCAAGGACTGCAGCCTTCAATATGGATTGAGGCTCAATATCAAGAAGACAAAGATTCTCACCAATGGGCCAATTGGCAGCATCAGGATGGATGGTGAAGAGATTGAGATTGTTCACAGCTTTAGTTTGCTTGGCTCCACAGTCAACACTCTTGGCACCAGCAGCCAGGAAATTAAAAGACATTGTGATGGGAAAGTCTGCTGTTAGGGACCTCTCCAGAGTACTGAAGAGCAATGGTGTCTCTCTGGAGACTAAGGTGCACCTGATACCTGCCATGGTCTTTGCAATCAATTGCTATGCATCAGAGAGCTGGGTAATGACTTGATGTCTTTGAGCTGTGATGCTGGAGAAGAGTATTGAATATACTATGGATTGCTAAGAAAACGAACAAGTTCATCCTGGAGGCAAGGATTCTGAAGCATCTGGCACAGTTTGGATATATTGCAAGCAGGGACTAGTCCTTGGAGAATGACGTCATGCTTGGGAGGTTGGAGTGACAATGCAGGAGAGGAAGACCCTCTATGAGGTGGATTGGTTCGGGACTGGGGTAATGAGGTTAGGTGTGTCGGAGACAGTGAGATTGGCACAGGACAAAGCAGGGTTTAGGGTTATTGTACATGGGGTCGTTATGAGTTACAGGTGACTCGACAGTATATGACAACATCAACAACAACAACAATATGCTTAACAATTGGATTTTTGCCATTTCTCATTGTAGTTTTTTCATTACGCTTGGAAGTCTATTTATGTCATAGACTATGGCTCCTAGTTTTTCTCTGATGAACGTTATAGTCTTTGATTTTACTCCTAAGTCTATGATCCACCTTAATTTGGTTTCTGTATATGAGGTGGGATGTGGGTCTTGCTTCATTTTCCTGCAAATAGTAGTCCTGTTTGCCTCCACCATTTGTTTAATAGGCTGTTATTCCCCACTTAATAGATTTCATTTCCTTGTCAAAAATCAGTTGGCCATAGGTAGGTGGATTGATTTCTGGGTTCCCAAGTCTATTCCATAGATTTATATGTCTGTCACTGTACTATAGCATGGTATTTTGATTGCTATGAGTGTGTATGAGGATTTGAGATCAGGGAGTGTGATGCCTTCTATCTTGATTTTCATCTGCAGTATTACTTTGTTCATGGAGGGGTAGCAAAGGAAAGAAAGACCCGAAATCAGATAAATTGACACAGTGATGGCTGCAGTGGCCTCTAGTGTGTCAGGATGTGTGAAGATGGCGCATGTTAGGCCAAATTTCAGACTCGCTCTTCATGGGGTTGCTATGAGTCATATTCAACCCATTGAGACAAACAATAACAATAACAACAATATAAAATCCACCTTGGTCATGAGGAATTCTTTGTTAATGCACTTTGTATTTTATTGGCCAGGATTTTGTTGAGGATTTTTATGTCTGTGGTCATGAGAGATATTTGTCTATGCTGTTGTTTGCTATTGTTATTTTCAGTTGAGTTGCCTGTAACTCATAGAGACTCTATTAGCTCTGAAATATACCCTATCCTGAACCAGTCTCCTTGTCTCCAACAGACCTAATCCTACTGCTCCAATCACTGAGTCAATTCACTTCATCCTGTGTCTTCCTCTCCTGAGTTGTCCTTCCACCCTTCCAACCATCATGTTCCTCTCCAAGGAGCAGGTCCCTTTGACCCCATGCCCAAAGTGTGTGTGAGATGTAGCCTCAAAAATTTTGCCTCCAGGAAGGAGTCTGTTTTCTAGGGGTAAGAATAAATATGCATCTCTTCCTGTCGGTTGATCAGGTAGTTAGTTGTTCTCTAGATTCTTGACAAACCTTGGTGAGCACATTGAGGAAGGACAGCATCGGTCTGTTGAAATATGTCAATCAGTATGCCATCAGTTCCTGGGGCCTTGTGTTTTGCCAATTCCTTCAGACCAGGTTGAAAGTCCTCCTTCATCATCATTGCCTTTCTATGTTGTATTATGAAATTCTTTTGTGTTGGCCAATTCTTTTTGGTACAGTGACTCTATACTCCTTGTATCTCCTTTTAATGCTTCATAGGTTACTCTCTTTGTTTTTCTATAGCTGTTTTCAGAATTCTCTCCTTGTCTTTGATTCAGGTAAATAAAACTGATATGCCTTGGTATTTTTGTTGCAAGGTCTATTCTCTTCAGGGTTCACTCAGTTTCTTGGATGTATTTTTTCTAATTTTTCATGGAAATTTTCTGAAAAATTTTCTTTTGGCAACTTTTCCAAAATTTTTTCATTGCTTTGTTGCCTTTTGATCATATGTTGTTTCTTGAAACTCTTCTGTGTTAGCCAATTCTTTTTGATACAATGACTCTGCATACTTTTTCCATCTTTAATGCTTTCTGAATCATTTAATATTCTGCCCATAGCATCCTTAAGTATTGCAACTCGTGGCTCGAATTTGTTCTTCAGTTCTATTAGCTTAAGAATGCCAAGGAAGTCAGCCCTTTTGATTTTCTGACTCCAGCTCCTTGCACATTTCATCATAATTTGCCTTGTCTTCCTGAGCTGCCCTTTGAAATATTCTATTCGACTCCTTCACTTCTTGATTGAATTGCAAAATTGTAAATTCGAATTCATTCAATAGTTTATTAGGAAAAAAGTATGACTATCACTTGTTAATTTCAGCCATAAAACCCCTACAGATATCAGACACACATGGAGTTGCCTGTAGTTGGAAACAACTGGATATCAACGTGTTGTGGTACTTGTATTATGAGTATACAGTGCAGAGAGATACCAGAACACCCATGTACTTCTAAAATCAACATTCAAAGACATAAACGAAAAAGAATGACAGATACCTTATAGAATTTCCTCTATTTGTGTGCTGCAGGGAACTTATGCTATTGCTTAATATTAGCAAACACTATAAATATCTTAGATGAAATCTTGATCTAAGTTCTAAGTGTAATCTTTTTTTCACCTAATTACACTTTTCAAGTGTTATTGCCAGTGTTTCTAATTATAGCAGTCTGGAGCTCTACTTCTAAAATTATAAAATGAACTCTTTTCCATTACCACTATACCCCTAGCAAATATGCATATGGTGAGTTTCCCGAATGGAGATGTGTGCAATATCTGAAATTAATATGGACCCTAGGTGCAGAGCAATTCACAGAGAAATACTCTTCCATTTTCTTACCAACATCCCTGAATTCTTAACTGTAACCTCAAGATATATTTCAGTGCATGCAGTGAAAATCAAAGTGCTATCTATTCTGTAGCAAAGTCTATTATAATAAAAAGATAGCAAGGACTAAAGAATGTACATTTTCTTATCATATTTCCTAGAGTGAGATTGTCTCCATCCTACTTTTAAAAACAAAGATTGCCATATGACATTACCCAAATAACTTATTTCATAAGATGCTCCCATATTGTGATGTTCATTCAATGGACTGAATAATTCTATTTCTGGTATGCTGAGATTGCAGTAGACTAGAAAACTATTTAGTAAAATGGCCTACTCATTTATCTGATTTCTGACCCTCTGTATAAAGAGAATGTACATAATTTAATACATAAATTAGTAATCTCTTCCTAAGTCAATGGCTCATTTTAACAGACAATGGATTTTGCTTAAAATAGAAATGAAATTATTTCAACAGGTAAATTCTTTTCTTTGCACCCTTAGGTTATTGGACAGTTTTTAATGGAGAAAGAATATTTCTCTCTGGAATCAAATGCAGTGAGCTAATAATTCACCTTTAGCTAATTCATTTTGACTTCTTAAACACAGAGTGTTGAGAGGCTTTGTTGATTTTTCTAAGGTAAATGGTCAATGACCTTTCTGTCTCTATTAAAGGACCTTCATTCTATGAAATCAGAGGAATTGGCGGTTAGACACTTTGCTTAGAGACTTGGAGCCTATCCAGTATGCAAATAATTACAAAAAAATCTGTTCATCTTTCCTTCCTGTGTACACAGAGAAATTTCCTAGCCTCTCTTTAAAGGAAATATATCTGTTTGACTCTGTTATGCCTAGTAGAATGAAAATCGAAAAGCTGTATTTTACTTACACTTACCTACCTAGGGTAAAGATTCTTCCATGTGCCATATCTCCATTCCCCAATTCAATAGCTGAGTGAAATATCTGAATTACAGTGGATCAGTTCAATGTAAAAACATCAACAAATGATTACAAGAAATAGAGGACTCAAATACATACAAACTCACACACACATTAGTTCTGCACATATAATTAGTTTGACACAGTGATAAGAGAAACATTTTTTGGGGGGGTTTTGGGTGGGTTGGGTTTTTTTTGTTCTTTTGTCTCTGAAATATTTTAATTGCTTCCATAGAGATTTTCACTGATATACATAAACATTTTCTTCTTTTTGAGGATATGAATAAAATAATAATTTCCTCTTTCTGGTTAAATAAAATAATAATCCTTACATCTTCTGGCAGTTTAGTCCATAGAGTGTTGCACTGTTAATCTAAAGGTGCCTGGTTCCAACCCACCTTCAACTCCATAGAACTTACTTCTATGCTAGTTCTGTGCTAGTTGTAGCATCTGAGAACTCACTGGAGAGTCAGCTATGAATTGGCTGTGATTCAAAGGCAATGAGTTTCTTCTTTGAAGTGAGATTTGTGACCGTGTGTCATTTTGTTAATAATATAAGAATGGTTCCTTCTCATATATTTAGTTACAGATGCATGAATTTTCAGAGGGAAAAAAATTAGCAAATTAGCATTATTTTGTTCCCTGAGATTTGTATGCTGTATGTTACTGAAGTATAAGCTAGAGTACCTGATTATTGATGATTCTTTCAGAGAATAGATTGACTTGACTAATATACACCCTAACCCATATCTCTGTGATTCTGATTTTCTGTCTAATAAATTATCAATACATCTTTCCAAAGAGAAATCCCTAACTTTAAATCATCATTCAGATTACAAACTTTGAAAGCTTTAATAAAATATATTTCTTATGTTATTAATTAAAAATGTAGTTGATGCTGCTCTATTGTGTCTTTCAGTTAGAACTGACTCATATCTGACTCCTTTATTTTCAGAGGCTATAAATCACACAGGAGGAGACTGGTCATCTTTCTTGCATCTAACAGCTAGTGAATTTGAAGGGTGAACCTTTTAGTACAGTGCAACTCATTACCCACTAGGCCACTAGAGGTTCATAAGGAGATATCGTTGCTGTTGTTATGTGTCATAAATTGGATTGTGAATCAGAGCGACCTTATGAACAACAGATCTGAATCTTGCCCTGCCCTGAGCCAATCTTATCATCTTTAACACACCTGACCCCATTACCACAGTCACTGTGTCATTCTATCTCATACAGGGCCTTCTTTTGCTATGATGACACTCTACCCTAACAAGCATAACGTCTATGTCCAAAGACTGGGCCCTTTTGAAAAAAGCCCAAATTATGTGAGACAGATTTTCAAAATCCTTGTCTGTAAGGGGTAACCTGGTTTCACCTTTCCAAGATGGGCCTATTTGTTCTCTTGGCAGTTCATAACACTATTTCATAGCACCATAACTCAAAGACATCTATTCATACTCTGTAATCTTCATTCACTGTCCAGCTTTCAGATGCACAACAAGCAATGGAGAAGACCATGGCCTGAATCAGGGAGCTCTGGTGGCCTAGTGGTAAGTAACTTTGTGACAGTGGGTAAGGAGTTTAGGATAATTATAATTGATAATCACTTGTTGAAAATTATTATCCATTTATCATCTTTTAAATTTTTCTTTCACTATGAATTTTTTTCTCAAATCCACAGGACTAATGAAGATTTTTAGGGAAAAAACAACAACAACATTGCTTTCCATAGATAGCCCCAATCTTCCAGTATGTTTCTGAGGCTGCAAATCTTTACAGAAGGAAATTCTCCATCTTTTTGTCTTGGAGAAGTTGGTGTATTCCTACCACTGACTTTTTGCTTAGCCCTTCAACATGTTGTACACTACACCACTTAACTCTCTTATGTAGGACTGGGTAAAATGTTAATATCATCTTTAAAGGATACAAAATGTTTCCTTGCACAAGGGATTCTCATAGCTGTTCACCAACAATAGAACCTCAAGAACCTGAATTTTACCAAGCATAGAAACTTCAAGAACCTTATTTCAGTTTATCTCACAATCTCTTTCTCAATCCTTTGATATGATTTGTAACCCAGCTGTATCTCCAGTTACAGTGAGATAGGGCATAACCCTAAACTCTTTGAACTCCAGTCCTGGGTCCCTCACTGTTCTCCTATGAGGCTGCTCTGTCTTCCTCCCTAGTGGCTCATCTTCCTTTAGGTATTCTAGAAGCAATAAGATAACATAGTCTAGAGAACATAATCTAGAATTAGATAATTTTTCAAATTTCAGCTGTGGTGATGCAATAGGCATGCTCTAAATGGCTAAATAAAAAGATCAGTGTTTCAAACTCACCAGTCAGTTGGTGTAAGAAAAGACCTAGTACAGAACTATCATTTAATTACAGCTTAGAAACTCAAACATGGGCGGCTATTCTGTCTTATAGATTCTGATTCAAAGGCAAACACACCAAAAAAGTGAAAAGTGACAATAATGGTCTTACTTAAATAGATCTTCAGATTTTCTTCTGCAGCATGGCTGCTAGGTGGTTCAAACTGTCACCTTTCACTTATTATTGACTGTTGTTTTTGTTGTGTGCTATAAAATTGGAACCAATGACTCTCCAGCAGGTTTTCAGAGGCTGTAAATCATATGACAAAGAACTAGTAATATAATAAATATTGGATAAGTATATGCTTGAATCTGAAATTGTGTGGAAATTATCAAACAGTATTATTACTATCACATGCAAACATAATTCTGCTGAAGATTATCAAAGAAACGACTGTAACAGCAAATCAACAGAGAACTGCCAGAAGTTCAAACTGGGCTTAGAAGGGTTCCTGGTACTAGGGATATTATAGCTAATGTTAGATGGATCTTGCCTGAAAGTAGGGAGTATCAGAGAAATTTTTGTGTTTCATTGATTATGCAAAGGTGTCTGATTTTATGGACCACAACAAATTGTGAATAACTCTGAGAAGAATGGGAATTCCAGAACACTTGATCGTGCTAATGTGAAACCTTATTCTTGGACCAGGAGGCAGTCATAAGAATGCAGCAAGGAAACATTGCATAGTTCAAAATTGGGAAGGGCATACGCCAGGGATGTGTCCTATCTCCATACCTTTTCTATTTATTTGCAGAACAGATTATCTGGGAGTCTGGCCTCTGTGAGGAGAAATGCGGCATCAGGATTGGAGGTAGACTCATCAACAATCTGCGTTATGCAGATGACACAACCCTGCTTGCTGAAAGTGAGGAGGACCTGAATTAAGTGCTTGCTGCAGAAGGTCAAAGACTGCAGTCTTCAATATGGACTGAGGCTCAACATCAAGAAAACAAAGATTCTCACTACAGGGCCAATTGGCAGCATCGTGATGGATGGTGAAGAGATTGAGATAGTTGACAGCTTTAGTTTGCTTGGCTCCACAATAAATACTCTTGGCACCAGCAGCCAGGAAATTAAAAGGCAGCTCTGGTGGTCAAGTGACAAGAAGTTGCAATGCAATCTCAGAAGCGTGTGGTTCAAATCCACTAGATGTTCTGCTAGAAAAGGAGGGGCAATCTCCTCCTGTACCACCAATCAGGTCCAATTTAAAAGCGCACACACACACACACACACACACACACACACACACACAGTAGTAAAATAAAGTAAAACTTAAAAAAAAATTTAAAAAGGTGTGTTGTGATGGGAAAGTCTGCTTGTAGAGACCTCTCCAAACCACTGAAGAGTAACGATGTCATTCTGGAGACTAAGGTGCACCTGATACAGGCCATGGTCTTTGCCATCACTTGTTATGTGTCAGAAAACTGGACAATGACGAGGGATGATAGAAGGAGTCTTGATGTCTTGGAGCTGTGGTGTTGTAGAAAGGTATTGAATATACCATTGACTTCTAAAAGAACGAACAGGTTCTTCCTAGAGATGGTTAAACCAAGCAAGGATTCTGAAACTTCATCTGACATTCTTTGGACATGTTGCAAGGAGGGCCTAGTCCTTGGAGAGTGACGTCATGCTTGGGATGGTGGAGGATAGCTCAGGAGAGGAAGACTTTAAGTGAGATGGATTGATTCAGCGATTGGAGTAATGGGGGTAGGTGTGTCGGAGACAGTGAGATTAGCACAGTTTAGAGCAGGGGCTAGCAGCTCAACAGAACATAACAACAATAACATAAGCAGGAAGGCATAGAGCTTAATAAATCTGTTACAGATCATTACTTGAAGTTGATTACACAGTTATACAAATGGTGATACCAGAATATAAAAATCTAAAGACAGAGAAGAAAAAAAATCTTCCAGTAAATATCACTAGCCCTAAATGTGGTATTTTAGACTGTATCAGTTTAAAGTTTATGGAGAAAAACAGTTTATAAAGCCAATTATTTCTCAGTTGTAACTTCTCTATTCTGTTAATTTTAATTTTTCTTCATTTATTAATGGTTGGGTTTTGGGGTTGGGGTGTGTGTGTGTATGTGTGTGTTCAGAATGACGCTGGGCTTTGAGTATACCCCAGGGAAGAAAATGCAGTACACTGTACACTCGGCAAGCCCACCTCTATGGAATAATGACATTCATTTAAGAAAATAGCACTTATGCGAATTATGGTTTGCCATAGGTTTGCAAAACCTGTTAAGCCTCTGGGAATCAAGATATATTGAAAAATCCATTCTGCCAGCTACATAAAAACACTTAATAGCATCAAGATTCTTTGTGCCAAGTGGAGAAATTGCAAGGAAAGGTGAAAGGATATTACTATATACTAAGATATTTGCCTTTAACAGGCTTTCCTCCATTTTTATTAAATGTCTATGTTTCCGGCATAGTGATTTCACTTTGTATAAAAGCCTTATGTGTCATACCATAATGTTTAAAAAAATTCATTACTGGATTTTGAGACAAGATTCAATTTTGCTACACATTTCCCTTCTCATCTAATGGTCACAAACAATTTAAAATAGATCACCACATTGAAAATGTATATAAATAAGATCGGTACCTCGCTTTCATGCTGTACATGATGATTCTCGAAGAGAGTAGCATACATACTTGAGTAGTGCAATAGTCATTTGTTTCCTTCAATGTACATGATATGAAAAGTTATGAACACTTGTGGCATTATGCACATAATAATCCAACTAGTGCATTTCCCAAAAGCAAGTGACATAATGGACCAAATTATCTAATTTAGGAGTAGATATACAATGAATATATTTTCAGATGTAAATTCTTATTAAACATATGTATAATTACACACATAGATTAAACATGCCACAATATGAAAACACCAGATTTTAAACTCATTCATGGGTCTTGGATGAAGAGAGGTAGATGTCTTACCAGTCTTTTGCTCATCCTGCTTCCTTAAAGATGCGGTTACATCAGTTAGTGCACACATCCATGAACAGAACTGTTTCTTGAAAACCTATATGTAAGATGACCATTCCCAGCTAGCCCAGGCATAGTAGAAGTTAGATTATGGGGTGGAGGGTCAGCAAAGGAGAGGAAGACCGCCGACCAGGTTGATTGACAGGGTGACTGCTAAAATGCACTTTTGTGTGTCAGGAAGTGTGAGGACGGCACAGGACAGTAATGGGTTCAGTTCTTTTGTTCACAGGTCACCATAAGTCGTACTCAACTTGATGACACTTAATAACAACAAAAAGCAAGAAGTATTGACAGTGACAATAACAAGCTACCTTTGACCTCATTAGCTTTGACACTTGATTGTGAAGTCAATATTAATTCCTTGTTAATCAATATGTAATTTCATTGGAAAAATGACAAGATTGATATTGTCTAGGAATTTGTTTTACCAGTATCCACAACCAACATCTATTGGATCAGTAGCCAAGGACACAAACAATGTATTGCATTGAGTACAATAGCATCAAAAGATCTCTTTAACATATAAAGAATAGAGATGCCACTTTGAGGACTAAGATGAGCCTGACTCAAGCCATGACATTTTCATTTACCTCATCTGTATGTAAAAGTTGGGCTATGAATAAGAAATATTACAGATGCTGCAGTACTTAATAATTAGAGTGTTGTTGAAGAATATTAAATAGACTACGGACTTGCAGAAGAACAAACAAATCTGAAATAAGTGCAGCTAGCATGTCCCAATGTTCCATAGAAGGTAAGATGATGAACTTTCATCTCATATTCTTTGTACATGTCATCAGGAAGGACCAGTCCCTGGAGAGTGATACCATAGTTTATAAAGTAGACGATCAGTGAAAAAAACAGAAGTTCTTAAAAGAAATGGGTTGATACAGTGATGACAACATTAAAATCACAATAACTCTGAGAATGTGATGGGGCCTTTTTTCCACATAGGGTCACAATGAGTTAGAACTAATGGCTCCAGTGCCTAATAATAATTACAACAGCCTGGAAATATCATATGGTAAATGTCTAATAAGCTTTGCTGTTAACCAAAAGGATTGTGCTTCCATTCTATCCAGAGATGTCTCAGATTAAAATCTAATGGTCTACTTAGGGAAAATCGTCCACTTACAACTTTATGGAATACAATTAAAATATGGCATGTCTGTGGCTTCCATGAATTAGTCGGCTGTAACTTGTTCTCACTACTGGCACAGCCGACTAATTTTTTTTCTTATTCAAGAAAAAAAAATACAAGTTTCTTCTTATTAATGAGAAATGTGAATGCCCTAACAATTAATTTGCAATATAAAAGAGATGTGAGTACATTTGTAGCATGGATGGAGGCATGCACTGCTAATACACATGCTCATGCATGCACACACATGAATATATTCACACTAATTTTTCCATGATCTGGCTTTTTGCCCCAACAACTCAATCACCCAAATGTAAAGTAATAAAAATTTCAAGCCTAAACAAGAGTTAGAAATACCAACAATATAATTAGTATCAGATGGTGATACCCAATATAAAAGATTAGAGAAGTTCCCCAGCATCAGCAGAACCATCTCTGCTTGCACTTTAGTCAGAGAAGACAGGTGGATATTTTGAGGTCTGTTAAGCAGTAAAGTTTTTATGTGTCTCCTTGGAAATGAATCTGGATTGATGACTGGTCTGTCATCAGCTGCTTGGAAAAACTGAACCATTTGGTAAATAATGTGGACAGATTCCCATCAACCTTCTTCTCCACAGTGCTGTCTTTGTTGCTTATCTAACAGAAAGATTTGTTTCTAATTAAACTGGAGTACTGAAAGAAGACAAGTTGAGAGTGGATATAAATTAATTCGATTATGGAGTGGAAATGCCAGACAAATGGAGGAGCTTTCACTGTCAAGAGACAAAGAACTGAGCAAGAGTGGAACAGGAGGGTTATGCTGTGTTGTGCCATAGGTGATTCAGGAAGCATTATTCTGTAGCCATTTCTAGAGCAAAGTGAAATGCTGCCTCATGTTTAAAAGGAGCTTCACTTTCTTCTGTACAGTCCAATTTGGAGAATCCATAAGGGATCACTCTGTCTGAACTTGCCAAATAGTTACAATTAATTCAAGAAATGCTTTTAGCAAAATTTCAGCATTTTGCAAGCTAAGGGGCTGGACTGACTCACCAGAGTAATGTGCTGTCATTAATGTACTGACCTTGAAATAGAGGACATGCCTTGGTAAAGGCATGTCTCAGAAAAGAAAAATATATTGATAGTAGTTACATTGTGATTTTAGTAGACACAAACAGAAAATAGAAGCAGAAAGTATCACTAAATGAAACGGTAGCTATTTTTATTCTATAGAATTTTACTCTAATAAAAAATTTAGAATAATTGTAAGTCCTTGTAAATACTCATATTACTTGTGCCTATGTATTTACTTATAAATAATAAAGATAATTTTGTCTTATGCTAATTAGTACATTTTATCAATGAGGCACCATTTTTTTTAGGTTAACTAATGGTGCTTGTCTTGCTGTATTCATTATAAAAACATTGTGTTCCTCACAATTACGAAAAGCAGTATAAAAAGCATCACTTTAAAAACTTACTTTTATTCTAGGTGTTCATACTGGCCTACAAAATACTGTTTGAACAATGATTTTCATTAAAAATTTTCAGTAGATATGTGAAATAATATATATGTCAATGTATATGAGTCTAATTTCAACTATCACATGAATTTTTCATCCTTGTACAGGCATACTTCATTTTATTATGTTTTAATTTATTCCTTTCTCTCATTGCTATTTATTAGGAATAGACTTATAGCTGACCCTCCGGCAGTGGGTTTTTTAATCACGTGGGAGAGCATTTCCTATCTTTATCCCATGGATCAGTTAACGGATTTGAATTGCCAGAGCGTTGTTACTTCTGATTTAACAACCCAGTGCCCTGTGTATCATGCCACCAGAGTTACATTCACATAGTGTAGGTGTTTGTGGATTAAGTTTCTGTTGTTGTTCTAAAAAAGAAAGAAACAAAACTCATGAATTGAAGGTTTGTTGTAACCCTGAATCGAGCAAGTTTATGGGTCCTATTTTTTTCAACATTGTTGTTGTTGTTGTTGTTAAGTGCCATCTCATAATAACCCTAAGAACGAAAGACCTGAACACTGGCATAACTTCTTCCTTTCTCCAAGTTCATAGGGTTTCTGAAGGCAAGCTATTTTGGAAGTGGATGCCACTCCTGCTTCCAAGCTTGTTTTAATCAGGGAGCTCCACCAAACACTGTCCACCATGGGTAACCAGTATCACATTTGACACATCCGTATCACAGTGCAATAGCATGTACTTAATTGCTGTATCTGGGTCACATTTAGATAACTCTTTCAATATTTCAAATTTTTTCATAACGTCATTGCATGTTTATGCTTAGAAGACTACTCAAAAAAGCTCAAATTTGTGTTCTCTACAGCTGCACATAAACTAAAACTGGAATGAGAAAGGGAAAGTTAGCATCACCTCTGTGCAAGGATCAAATGCAAACTCATGAAGTGTTCCATACTTTAAAGGTCCAGTGGTAGTTAAGTGTATAAAACACAATGCAAGATAATGATTGTATAAAACACAATGTGAATAAAGAATAGTATGAAACACAATGTATATGAACTTTGTAAATAAATTAATATAACTTTTAAAGTAAAAAAGGGGGGACAGAGAAAGAAAGCCCAAATCCTCTGTCACCAACTCAATTCCCACTCATCCATTAGATTCCCGTGACTGTCTTTAAGGATGAAATCTTTCCATCTTCCTTTCTTGGAGCAGCTGTTGCATCTGAATCACTAATTGTTGCTCGGCTGTGCAATATGTAATGCATTAAGCCACTAGAATTCATTTAATATACTCCTCCTCATACTCATTGTCGCGTCGTGGATGCCGGAACTGACTCAGAGCTGACTTTCTTTTGGATTTCCAAGCTTGTAAATTGCAGGGTAAATGATTGTTTATCTTTTGCCCACGAAGCTGCTATTGGATTCCAACAGTCAGAGAGGTGAGATCTTTGAGATAGCAGTACAGCTTTATGGATTATGTCACCAGAGCTCCAGTATCTGGATACTACAGGACCCTACAGATTATAGGATAGTGTAACTATAACTACTTTACATACTGGGGGAAAACACGTGTAGTTTATTTTATTTTGTTATTAATTTTATTGTAGCTGTCTAAAATTGAATGTGTAATATCACAAAGTTATGTCTGTATAATGCAGGTATTACTTTAAACACATTCAAAGACTAAGATATGGAATAAAATAGTAATGTGGGGGTTTTATTGTTTTAGAGGAGATGAAGTTTTACAGTACCCTCAGCCTTTGATATTTGAAGAACTGAGCTCCAAAACTAACATCACTAGTGCCAAGATCCTATTTCCCCTCTGAGAATTACTGTCCTAGCGAGGGAATCAAGGAGTGTAGAGACACTACAGACTAGGCAGTGTTGGCCAATCTACTGACTTTTCCTCAGTAATGTGGTTACTTTTCCTGTCTTTCTTTTTGAGATAAAAGAAAGACTCTTCGGAAAATCAAGACCTCTTATTTAGCACAGTAGCTCCTAATTTTTAATTGCAAAACCTTGTCTTAACAATAAAATTATCTATCTTTACATATGTAAGTAGTTCTACTCTTAGAATTCATTGATTAACAAATTTCACATTGATAAGTCTTTATAAATTTAGTGTGCGTTTAAATAATGTAGATTTTATTAATATCCATGCTTCTATATTCATAATTCTTTCTATGTATTTTATTAAAGCCAAATTAAGATGAAATTTACAGTGATTTTTGGACCACATTCCTCTCTGATTCCACTGATAAAGATTCTTGGTTCTAGCCAATTCAGTTTGCCATAATCCTGCACTCTCAGAATTGTACCCAAACTAGATCTTCACTCTCAGCTCATCAACCAGACTGATTCTATGGAAAGGTAAATCTTATCTTGACCCTTCTCTGTTCACAGTGGCTTTGTTTCTTTATGACTAAAAACCCATCATTGCCAGGCTACAAATTCTTGTGTCAACTACTTGACATCAACTCCTCTCTCAGTGCAAGATGCACTGGCCTCCTTGCTGTTCCCTAGACAAACAAACCAAAATACCCCACTTTGAAGCTGTTCACATTCTAGTACTTTTAGTAAGTAGAATTCACTCTCTACCATCTTCAAAATATGGGGTTTATCATCTTTCAGAAAGAATTTGATCAAACATTTAATTTTAAATTGTTGCTCCTAAGGCATTTGACTGTGTGGATCACAACAAATTCTGACTAAATTTGAGGAAAATGGGAATCCCAGAAATCTTGATTGTGCTTATGTGAAATCTGTACTTGGACTAGGAAACAGTCCTCAGAATAAAGCAAGGAAATACTGCATGGTTTGAAATCAGGAAAGGAGTGCATCAGTAATGCATCTTGCCTCCATACCTTTTCAATCTATATGCAGAACAGATCATTTGGGAAGCAGGGCTTTCATTTGGGAAGCACGGCTTTATGAATAGGAATGTGGCGTCAGGATTGGTGTTAGACTCATTAACAACTTATGTTATACAAATAGCACAACCTTGCTAGCTGAAACTGAAGAAGACCTTAAATTCTTGCTGTAGAAGGTCAAGGAATGTAATCTTCCATATGGGTTGAAGCTTAACATCAAGAAGACAAAAGATTCTCACCACTGGGCCTATTGGCAAAACCATGATAGATGGAGAAGAGATTGACGTAGTTAACAATTACAGTTAGCTTAGCTCTATAATAAACACTCGTGGCACTGACAATTAGAAAGTCAAATGGCAAATTGTATTGGGAAAATCTGCTGTCGGGGACCTCTACAGAGTGCTGAAAAGCAACGATATCTGTCTAGAGACTAAGGTTCTCCTAGTCCAGGCCATGGTTTTCACAATTACTTGTTATGCTTCAGAGAGTTGGATAGTGACTAAGGATGACAGAAGAAGAATTGATGTCTTTGAATTGTGGTGCTGGGGAATCGTCTTGAACATACTATGGACTGCCAAGAAAACAAATATATCTGTCTTGGAGATAATGAAATCAAGTTTCTCCTTGGAGGCAAGGATTTTGAAGCTCTGTCTCACATACTCTGAGCACGTGGCCAGGAGAGATCAATCCTTGGAGAAGGACATCAAGCTTGGAAGAGTTGAGAGACAGCGCAGGAGAGGAATCCCCGGATGAGATGGATTAATACAGTAAGTGGGGCAACAGGGTGTTAATGTGTCAGAATTAGTGAGACTGGCTCAGGACAGGGTAGGCTCAGAGCTGCTGTACATGGGGTCAGTATGGGTTACAGGTGATTTGACAGCACAGAGCAACATCAACATCAGAATTTTCTATTCTCAAGTCCTATCAAACAAAAATCAAACCTACTTCTGTTGATTTCTGGCTCAAATAACTCCTCCTTTGTACATTAGTGTGTTGCCCCCTCAAATCACTTATCTCTATCAGTTATAATAGAAAGGTATTTTTACAAATATTTTGTTGTTTACGTCCTTTTTCCAAATGAAATTTCAGAAGGCCAAGGACATTAAGTTTGCCTTTCTACTCACTACTCTATTTCTACTGTCTTGTATATAAATCATCAAAACCAAACCCATGCCAAGGACTCAATTCTAACTCATATCAACCCCTTCCTCGTAGAATCTCTGAGATCATAAATGTTAACTAGGGAAGGTTGCCTATCCTTTGCCCTCAGTCTAGCTGATGGTTTTGACTTTAGTCTTTTTGGCTAGCCACACAATGTGTATGCACTATTCTTGTCTTGTGTTCCTTGTCTATGTAACACTTACTCATTGCCTTTTAGTAATTTTTTAAAGAAGGTGTTGCCATTGTGCTCCTTGGAGGTAAAGATGATAAAACTTCATCTCATGTTCTTTGAGTATGTTGCCAGAAGTTATTCCTTGGAAAGGTCCTCATGCGTGGAAAGGTGGGGGTTCAGCAAAAGAGAGAAAGACCCTCAACTAGGTGGATTGATGCAATGACTTCAGCTTGAGTATGTCAGAGATTGTGAAGGTGGCACAGGACAGGACAGGGGTGAAATCTGTTGTTCACAGTCACTACAAGTCATACTTGACTCAATGGCACCTAGCAACACCACCATTGCTTTTAAGTTGGAACTGACTCATAGCCGACCCTCCAGCAGGTTTTTAGAGACTTTGTCTAATATGAGAGGAGATTGTCTCTCTTTCTCCCATGGATCCATTGGTAGATTTGAACCACCAGAGAAAAGCTGTTTTTGCACTGGCAGCTCAATTCCCTATGGATATGCCACCAGAGATCCCTTATCATATAGATATAGATATAGATATAGATATAGATATAGATATAGAGATAGATAGATAGATAGATAGATAGATAGATGATAGATATAGATATATTATTGTGGTTGGCACATCAAGTTGAGCATGACTCATAATGACTCTATGAACAATATATCTGAACCTTGTCCTACTTCGTGCCATTTTAATTGTCCCTGACATATTCAAATCCATTATCTGCAGCCACTATGCCAATCTATCTTGTTGAGGGTCTTCCCCTCTTTTGCTCATCCTCCATCTTTCAATGCATGATGACATTTACAAGGAATAACTTCTAGCAACGTGCTCCAGTATGTGAGACAAATTTTGCTATCCTTGCCTCTGTGGAGCATAACACCTGCACTTTCTTTAGGAAATAGCCCATTAGGGGAACTCTGGTGGCCTAGTGGCAAGAAGCTGCAACTACAATCCCAGAGGTGCACGGTTCAAATCCACCAGATGCTCTGCCGGGGAAGGAGGGGCCATCTCCTCCTGTACCAGTCAGATCTGATTTGACGGTACACACACACAAAAATAATAAAGTTAAAAAAATAAATAGCCCATGTATATTGTGTTGCTAGCCAAATGTTTGACACATTTGAGACCACTGCTGCAGTGCAGTTACTGTGTCAGTCTTATTGAGGGTTTTCCTCTCTTTCACTGGTTCACCACCTTTCCAAGCTTGATGTCAGTTTTGTAGAAAGAGCCTTTTCAAAGCATGTGCAACATTCTCAAACATTCTCAAAAACATGTAACATTCTCAAAGCATGTGCAATGAAATTTCACCATATTTGCCTTCAAAGAGCACTGGGGCTGCACTTTTTCCAAGTGATATAATAGACTAAAATACTGGTTGAGAAAGGAGAAATAAATCAGTTCTTTTCCGCAGTTAAACAATACTGCTTTTAGAATTTTTTGTTACTGAAGCACAGATTTTGGAACTTAATCTCTTTCAGCTCCAAGTCTTTATTTGTTTGTTTTCTTTTTCTCCTGAATGCGTTTACTTCCTTTAAAATCACTATCAATTGGAGTTAGCTAACAGTAAGAAGTTCAAAACTCACTAGATCATTAAATGCATAGTAAATATCACCCTTCTATTTTACAACTGTACCTGACAAAATGTTAAGCTCTTTGTAAATCTAAGAAAAACCTGTCTGGTTTAAAACAAATTACTTTAGAAGTATAGTTTAGCATTGAAACCCCACTCTGCTACCCCTTCGTCCTTAGAAATGCTGGTTAACAAGGTAAGTCACTTCCAACTATTTCATCATGTTGAAATCTGTACAGATTCCTTCATTCATAAATACTGCAAACATTTATTAAATTAAAAACTAAGATGTGCCTGATCCAGGCCATGGTCTTTCCAATTACTTGCTGTGCTTCTGAGAGCGGGACAGTGAATAAGGATGATAGAAGAATTGATGCCTTTGAGCTGTAATGTTGGAGATGTGCACTGAATATTTCATGGACTGTCAAAAGAATGAAAAGATCTGCCTTGGAAAAGGTGCAGCCAGAGTTCTTTTTGGAGGCAAGGATGATAAAGAGTTGTTTCTTATACATTGAACATAATCCTTGGAAAAAGATATCATACTTGGAAGGGTGGAGGGTCAGTGATAAAGAGAAAGACCCCCCCATTGAGAAGGATTGACATGGTAAATACAGCAATAGGCTTAACTGTATCAGAGACAGTGAGAATGGCACAGGATAGGACAGGATTTAGATCTGTTGTTCATAGGGTCTCTATGAGTTGTACTTGACTCAATGGCCCAAACAATAACACCAATAATGAAATAATAATAATAACAATGCTAGCAAGAATAAGTATATCAGTAATGATGTATGCATATATTTAGACTTTTGTATTAAAGGTACATTTAAAACAAAAACAATGATTGAAATAAGAGAAAACTAAGAGAAAGAAGGTACATATGCAGAAATAAAGGATTGTATTTGAGGAAACAGTATACATATGATAGCAAGAAAATACCAAAGAGATAATTTCTAAAATAATTTCCATTTCAACACAATTGTTGGAAATCTCACTAATACACAGCATATACTAGTCAATCTGATTCTGTTTACATACCTCACTGTTCTTTGCTGTCATTGATATTTGTGCCCTTCCTTTTCTCAACTAATTTTCCCTCTTTACTACAGTCACAGCATTTTTAAGCTCCCATTTAAGAATTATCTATTAAACTTTTATTTATTCTCTTATTAAGAACAATCTCTCCAGGCATTTGAACTTTTCATTTATTATATATATTAACAAATGGTGCTTATTAAGATGATTATACATACATTTAAGATGGAATCAGCATGACAATAATGAGTTTAGTTGATGTTATTGGAGTGCAATCTTCTTGAGTTAAGACTTAAGTAAATTTTTTCAATCACAATATATCAGTTTTATAGAAATGGCACTTTTGTTTATTATTGTTAGGTGCCATCAAGTTGAGTATGACCCATAGTAAGCCTGTGAACAAAAGATCTTAATCCTGTTCTGTTCTGTACCATCCTCACACTTCCTGACACACAAGAGCTCATGACAACAGTCACTTTGTCAGTCCACCTGGTTGAGGGTCTTTCTCTCCTTCACTGACCCTCTACCCTTCTCAGCAATGTGTCCTTCTCCAAAGAATAGTTCCTTTCAGAAATATTCCCAAGGTATGTCAGGTGAAGCCTCATCATTCTTGCCTCCAAAGAACACTCTGGCTGCAGATTCTCCAAGGCATATCCGATTGTTCTCTTGGCCATCCGTGGGATGTTCAGTTATCTTCTCCAATATCAGAGTTCAAGGGTATCAATTAATTTTCTGTCATCCTTATTCATCGTCCAGGTCTCAGATGCATATCAAGTGATAGGAAAGACTATATGCTGAATTAGCTGCACCTTTGTCCTCAAATGGACATCATAACTCCTCAACGATTTGGAGAGTGAGAATGGGTACTATAGATATTTAATCAAGAGGTGGATGGATAAAAACAATTAGTTGATAGATGAGAGAATATATAATAAATATATTGAGGAGATTAAATCTATATACTTAAAAATAACAAAAGTCAGAAAATTACAACATGATCAGTTACATTGAATTGAGGGGCACTGAATTATTTAAGTGTATTTAAAAGAAAATTCAAAAATTATTTTAAAGTTTAAACTTAGTTAAATGTTTATATAAACTAAATTTAAAACTGAGAATATTTGTTTTAAAATGAGTTGTGGGAGGATATCAAGGGTATCATCCAGGAAGAGTGCAAATGGTCATTGAAAGACAGAAGAGGAAGCGAAGACCAAAATGGATGTCAGAAGACACTCTGAAAATTGCACTGGAGCGCAGAGAAGCCAAAGCACAAGGAAGAATTCAAGATACTAAAGAGTTGAATAGAAGATTTCAAAAGGCAGCAGGGGATG
>NW_006400140.1:146125-159593 GCF_000299155.1 Elephantulus edwardii | reverse complement strand
ATTTTACTGAAAATTATCCAAAAACGACTGGAACAGCACATCAACAGAGAACTACCAGAAGTCCAGGCTGGTTTCAGAAGGGATCGTGGTACTAGAGATATTGTAGCTGATGTTAGACGGATCCTGGCTGAAAGCAGAGAATACCAGAGGAATGTCTATCTGTGTTTCATTGACTATGCAAAGCATTTGACTGTGTGGATCATAACAAACTGTGGCTGACTTCTGAGAAGAGTGGGAATCCCAGAACACTTGATCGTGCTAATGTGAAACCTAAACTTGGACCAGGAGTAAGTCGTCAGAACAAAGCAAGGGAACACTGCATGGTTCAAAATTGGGAAGGGCGTAAGCCAGGGATGCATCCTATCTCCATACCTTTTCAACCTATATGCAGAATAGATTATCTGGGAGGCTGGGCTCTATGAGGAGAAATGTGGGGTCAAGATTGGTGGACGATTTATCAACAATCTGCATCATGCAGATGACACAGCCCTGCTTGATGAAACTGAAGAGGACCTGAAGCACCTGCTGCAGAGGGTTAAGGACTGCAGCCTAAAATATGGATTGAGGCTCAATGTCAAGAAGACAAAGATTCTCACCACTCGACCAATTGGCAACATCAGGATGGATGTTGAAGAGATTAAGGTTATACACAGCTTTAGTTTGTTTGTCTCCACAGTCAACACTCTCGGCACCAATAGCCAGGAATTTAAAAGGCCCATTGCCATGGGAAAGTCTGCTGTTAGGGACCTCTCCAAAGTACTGAAGAGCAATGGTGTCTCCCTGGAGACTGCGTTTGATACAGGCCATGGTCTTCACAATCACTTGTTATGCATTAGAGAGTTGGAAAATGACCAAGGATGATAGAAGGAGAATTGATGCCTTTGAGCTGTGGTGCTGGAGAAGAGTATTGAGGGTACTATGGACTTTTAGAAAAACAAACAGATTCATCCTGGAAAGAGTTAAACTGGGTGTCTCCTTGGAGGCAAGGATTCTGAGGCTCTCTCTAACATACTTTGGACATGTTGTGAGGAGAGACCGGTCCTTGGAGAAGGACATCATGCTTGGGAGCGTGAAGGGACAGCACAGGAGGGGAAGGCTCTCTATGAGGTGGATTGATTCAGTTACTGGGATAATCGGGATGGGAGTGTCAGAGGCAGTGAGATTGGCTCAGGAAAGAGCAGAGTTTAGGGCTGTTGTACATAGGGTCGCTATGAGTCGCAAGTGACTCGACAGCACATAACAACAACAAGCAACAACAGTGATTCTTGAAATGGTGGTTTTTCACAATTAAATAGCTTATGAATGTGAAAAGGTATTTTTCTAAAATGTACTCTTTTTTTTACAGTTTACTGTACCTCTTTATTGTTGTTGTGGATTGTCATTTTTTTGTTAATAGTGACCTTATGAACAAAGGGCCTGAAGCCTTTCTGTAACTACTATCTTTTATCAAAGTTCATCGAGTTTCCAGGGGTATGTTGTTTCGAAAGTGGATGCCAAAATCTTTGTTAAGAAATCTTCTTAAATATTCTGGGTTTTTATTAGATTTCTTAGAAAGGGATATGGTGATTCCAAAGATAGAAGGTCAGTGAAGAAAAGGAAGACCCTCAATGAGGTGAATTGACAGTGACTGCCACAATGGGATCTAGAGTGTGAAGAGACACAGAATAAGGCAGGGTTCAGATCTATGAGGGTATCTTTGCTTAGGCAGCACCTAACAGCGACAACATTTTTGGAGGAAAGCGTAGCAAAGAGTAAAAGCATAAAATATATTTCTTTCTTTGCTAATAATAACAATATCAATATAAGTCATACATTTGATATGTAAAATTTCCTTGTCATCATTTAGGTGGGTTTTTAAAAAATTTTTGCCTATATTTTTATTACATATATCAACAATATTAAGTATACTATTGTTGTTATTATGTGCTGTTGAGTTGCCTGTGACTCATAGCAACCCTATATACAACAGCCATAAACCCTGCTCTTTCCTGTGCCAATCTTATCATCTCTGACATATCTACCCCCATTACCCCAGTCACTGAATCAATTTATCTCATCAAGGGTCTTCCTCTCCTGTGGTGTCCTTCTACCCTCTCTAGCATGATGTCCCTCACCAAGGACTGGTCAGAGACAGTGCGATTGGCACAGGACAGAGCAGAGTTTAGGACTGTTGTACATAGGGTCACTGTGAGTCGCAAATGACTCTATGGCACATAACAACAACATATCAATAATGTTCTGTAGGAAACCACTGCTTGGTAGTGGAGGCTAAAGTGAGTACTGTGTAATAAGAACAAAAACAACTATTCGACCACGTTTAGAAACAGAATGTATGGATGTGCATGTGGGAATAATCATCTTTAAAAATTTCCTATAGGACTACCACCCTACCACGGATTATGAATAATGATAGTTCATTGATTTATATAGGTATGGTAGGAAAAACTTTCTGGAAATAGATAATAATGGAAATATGTGAAAGTATAAAAGCAATGTAGCATATGGAAAATTTAGGAATATTTAAATTATCTGAATATAAAATATAAGGGTACCAATAGAAAATTGTTCTGAAGGAAGTAAAATCATGAAAAGCTAAGAGTTCGTACAGGTGGGTGGCAGTATTTTTTTTCATCAATAGAGGAGCAAAGAATCGATTTGGATTTTAGGTTTCTCTTTGACTTTAGGATAAATTAAGAGCTATTCCTAAGTAAAAATTAAACAGTGAGATAGCAGAAAGTAATAAAGATCTGCTAAAGATGTAGCTATTGAATGGGAGTGATTTGGATAACATAGTCCTTTGGCTCTAATTTAGGAACTAGAGTGATTCAGAGCATAATATACCAAACATATTAATTCAAGATTGAAAATGTAAAAAAAAACAGACAGAGCATTTATATAGAGAAATTAACGTTTCTGTAATATCCATTACTATAAGTCTTTAGTATATATAATTTAAATTTTAAAAATTGATTTGAAAAATAATTTAAAAGATGAACAAGTAATTAAAGCTAGAAAGTCTTGAAAGAAATGTTGCTTTTATGTATTAATTTTAAAAGTAAAATGTTATTAGTGCATATTTTTACATGTGTTTGTGTTTAATGATCATTTATATATAGATAGAAATTTCCCTTTGTTTTCCCAGTGGATGTGAATCTCTAATATTTGAAATTCCTTCCTTTTTTATTTTTTTTTTTTACATTTTATTATTTGTGTGTGTGTTTACTGTCAAATCGATCTGACGGTACAGGAGGAGATTGTCTCTCCTTCTCCAGCAGAGCATCTGGTGGATTTGAACCACGCAACTCTGGGATTGCAGTGCACCTTCTTGTCACTAGGCCACCAGAGCTCCCTTAAATTCCTTCCTTTTGCTATCATCACCAGGTCTTGAATGAATAGCACATTTTTTTTTCCAATTCATACTTTTGTTTGTAAAAGTCATAAATACAATCTCGTCAACAATTCATTTAATAGTACATTAACTTTTAAAATTATTACTTTAAGAAAGAGTATGGGAATGCAGGAGAGGAAGAGAGTGCTAATTTCTATTTATCTGACCAAAAGCCTTCCAAGAAAAGTAAAGTCATGCGACAGCATTTCAAGATTTGTAATTTGTCCATCTGAATAGTTCTACAAGAGGAATGTTTGACTTGCACTAAAACCCAGGAGCAAAGTATGAATTTTCAGATACCGATTAAGTTGTGATCAGATTCATAAACACTTTTGCAAGCAATAAAAAATAGTTGTAATGAATATCGAATTAGCCAAAGGCAAGAAAGCAAAGAAAATCAGTGATAGGATCAGAAAAACTTAAAATAATAAAATGCTAGTAGAACAAATAAACAATATATAGGAAATAAAGTGAAACCACCACCACATGTCTCTAAACTTTGTGAATATCAACATTTTCTGAATATTTTTTTTTTAAAATTGCCTAAAGTTTGAATTTCGCTTTCTTTTGTATTTTAATGTGTCTTCCCTATGGACGTATGATTCTGAGTTTGATATGCAAAAGGAAGAATAATGCAGATGTCTAGAGTTCTTATCTCCTCTCCCAATAGATTTGTTTTAATTCGTTCTCCCACACTTGTACCTCTACTCTCCTTAATAAAAATGAAATCCCTTTTTATTCATTAGCATTTTAATAGAAAAAGAAGACTACAATAATAGTATATTCTATGTCCATATGCTATGTGAAATAGGACAGAGCATTCTGTAATTCCCAGAAGAAAAGTTTCATGCAGGCTAAACACAGCATTTTTGTTGTACCAGCACTGAGCACAGTGTTATTTCTTTCCACATAGTAATTATGGGGAAAGGACTTAAATCTCTAAAAATAACATTTTGTAATTTTACCCATGTTGTGAGAATTTCTGAAATTTCCCAAACTCTTTGATTGAAGTGTAATGAGACACAACTAAAACAAACACTTATTTAACTTAAAACTAGTGGAATCCTAAAGTAAAAGAATCATTTAAATTCTTTATCAGGCTCCAGGCTGTTGAATTAGGCATTCCAGTGATGTTCTAGTTTTATTATTTTGGTTACAGTAATATAGTAACAGTGGTTTATAGTCCTTCTTTCTCTCTACAAAGTGTATTTATAGGACGCTTTTTGTCAAAAACATTACAGTTTACAATGGCCACCATGAGTCAAAGAAATTGCTCAGATATAATATGCCCAATGCATTCTCAAAGTATAAGACCATGACATTTATACTGAATTGGTTTGGTGATAGATGGAATATCAAGAAAAACACACACAAATCAACAGATTAAGAATAAGGAATGATTTGTTATATAAATTTAATAAACAAATAGGAAAACATCATCATCTATCAAGCTGATTTTATTTTTATTTTATTTTAACTAGTTCTTTTAATGTAATCGATGTTGAAATTGCAATAGATTTTCAAATCTACTTGATTTGTTGACTGCCTTTTGATTAGGATTTGAAGCATGCAAATTTGTATTCCCATTTAGATTTAAAATTATCTCACAATTTTGGGATTAACATCAGTTTATATTTTCAGTAGACCAGCCTAAAAAGATGAAGTGTATGTAGCTGAAAAGAACAGGTATCTTTTCATGTTAGAATATTTTTTTGGGTTTCAAAGTATCTGTAAGTGGATATATTGCTCACACTTAAATGCAACAAAAATAAAAAATAAGAAATTTAATCACTTTCTTCAGTATGATATATTTCAGAATTTGCAAACACTACAGACATTTTGTCATTTTAATATCAGATGATTAGGTGGCTTGTTGTTGTTGTTGTTAGGTGCCCTCAATTCGAGTACAACTCACTGAGGCCCAAGGAACAAAAGATCTGAACTCTGCACCATCCGCACACTTCCTGACAAACAAGAGTCCATTACAGGAGTCATCATTTCAATCTATCTGGTTGAGGGTCTTTGCTAATCCTCCACCTTTCCCAACATCGTGTTCCTCTCCAAGGAACAGCACCTCCTAGAAACATGTCCAAAGTATGTGAGGTGAAGCCTCGTCATTCTTGCCACCAAAAAGTACTCTGGCTGTACCATCTCCAAGATATATATGTTTGTTCTCTTGATCTTTCATGGAATGTTCAGTGCTCTTCTCCAACACCACAGCTCAAAGGCATAAATTCTTTTTCTGTCACCCTTATTCATTGGCCAGCTCTCAGATGCATAGCAAGTAATCAGAAAGATCATGGACTGAATCAGACGTGTCTTAGTCCTGAAACTGACATCATTACTCCTTAGTAATTTGGAGAGATCCCTAAATGCTCATTTTCCCATTGCAATGTGTCTCCTTATTTGCTGACTTCTGATACCAAGGGAATTAATTGTGGATCCAAGCAAGATGAAGCTGTTGACAGTTTCAATTTCCTCTCCATCTATCATAACACTGCCCATTGATCTAGTGGTAAGAATCTTTGTTTTCTTCATATTGAAATGCAATCCATACCCAAGCCTGCATTCCTTGATCCTCTCTAACAAGTGCTTCAAGTCCTCCTCACTTTCAACAAGCAAGTTTGTGACATCTGCTTAACACAGGCTATTGATGAGTTTCTTTCCAGTCCTGATGCCACACTCCTCTTCATAGGGTCCTGCTTCTCGGATGATTTACTCACCATATACTTTGAACAGGTATGGAGAATGAATACAACCCTGACACACCCTCTTCTCAATTCCAAACCATGCAAAGCTCCCCTGCTCCATTTACAAAGCAGCCTCCTGATCTGGGTATAGTTTCACATGAGCACAATAAAGTGCTTTGGGATTCCCATACTTCTCAATGTCAGCCACACAAACGCCTTTGCATAGTCAATAAAACACAAATAGACATTCTTCTGATATTCCTTACTTGCAACCAGGATCCGTCTGACATCAGCAATGATATCCCTGGTGCCACGGCCTCTTCTTTAGCTTCTGTCCGTTCCTTATTTATGGACTGTTCCAGATATTTTTGAATGATCTTCAGCAGTATTTTGCTTGCGTATAACACCAATGATATTGTTCAATAATTTCCATGTTCAGATGGATAACTTTTCTTGGGAATGGGGACATATATGGACCTCTTCCAATCCATTGGCCAGACAGCCAACTTCCAAATTTCCTGGCATAAACTGGAGTGAATCCAAGGCTGCATCTTTTAATTTAAACAACTCAATTGATATCCCATCAATTCCTGGGGCCTTAGTTTTTTGCCAATGCCTTCAATGAAAGGTTAACTATTGCTATTTACAGATAATTAAACTGAGTAGTAATCATTATATCCAAGGACATACATCAGTTTTTTGGGAAAGGCAGTACATGAACCCCAAACTAAGATTGTCAGTTTAGATTCCTTCTTGTTATATTTGTCTACTATTTAATACTCTGGCTATCTGGTGGTTATTGTTGCTGTTGTGTATCATTGGTTGGAAACTTTGACCTACCACAGGTTTTCAGAAATTAAAGGACATGTGGAGAGATTGTCCATCTTTCTCATATGAAAAATGAACCTATTAATGTGGAAGCAACATATTTAAAATTTTAATGCTTAACAGAATCTATCTATTGAAACATAAAATGTCTTACTTTTCTTCCCAAGACTGCCCTTCACTTATCAGACTTTATGCATAACTGGCATCTATATTATACTTTTTAATTGGTTAAATTTTGTAAGGAGTATGACACCATTTTATATATTTGTTCTATCATTCTTTTGTGCTGTATAGTAAGAAAATATTCCAGTGTGTTATAAAAAATATCCTTTATGATACTTATTATTAGAAAAAATAAGTTTACCAAAATGGCATATAGTCATCAGGATTTCTGGAGAGGTGAAAATTTTAAAATCTTAGCCACTTAGTGGCCAAATGGCACATCATATCTTAAGGAAAAAACCCACAAAACATTAAAATAAATAGACCAAAAATAGCATAGACAGTCTCTGGGAAAAAGAAAAGAACACTGAAGGGGAAAATAAATTTTCTGAGGAGTGCCTTTTTCTTTTCTGCCTGGTTTTAGCTTTTTTACTGGCTGTAGATAGAATTTATCAAAGGCATTATCTGAGATGCTGGACTCTATGAAGAGGAGTGTGGCATCAGGATTGGAGGGAGACTTAGCAATAATCAAGGAGGACTTGAAGCACTTGTTGCAGAGGATCAAGGAATGCAGGTATGGATTGCATCTCAATATCAAGAAAACAATAATTCTTACTACTGAGCCAAGAGACAGTATCATAATGGATGGAGAGGAAATTGAAACTGTCAGCAGCTTCATCTTGCTTGGACCCACAATTAATTCCCTTGATATCAGCAGTCAGAAAATAAAGAGACACATTGCACTAGGAAAATCAGCATTTAGGGATCACTCCAAATTACTGAGGAGTAATGATATCAGTTTGAGGACTAAGACACGTCTGATTCAGTCTATGAGCTTTCTGATTACTTGCTCTGCATCTGAGAGCTGGCCAATGAATAAGGGTGACAGAAAAAGAATTTATGCCTTTGAGCTGTGGTGTTGGAGAAGAGCACTGAACATTCCAAGAAAGATCAAGAGAACAAAAAATATGTCTTGGAGATAGTGCAGCCAGAGTGTTTTTTGGAGGCAAAAATGATGAGGCTTCATCTCACATACTTTGGGCATGTTGCTAGGAGGGCAGCATGATGCTGGGAAAAGTGGAACGTTGACCAAGGAGAGGCAAACCCTCAACCAGGTGGATTGAAATATTGACTGCTGCAATGGTCTCTTTTGTGTCAGGGAGTATGAGGATTGCACAGGATAGAAAAAGTTTCAGATCTTTTGTGCTTAGGGTCTCTAAGAGTCATACTCAATTTAACTGCACCCAACAATAACAGAGAAATAAAATGTGGCTATGTGGTAAGAAGCTGTATTGCAATCCCTGAGACATTCAACTCATAACTACCAGTTTCACTGTAACAGAAGGATGATCTTTTTCCTCATGATTTACTGTCTCTGAAAACCTTTTGGCAGCTGGTCAACTATGAGCCAGTTCCAACTAGCCAGCAAACCAAAACAACACCACCATGTGTTACTATTATTACTTAGTATTGTAGAGTTGCTCCAAATTACTGTAACAGAAATTCCATAAGTGGGCAGCTTTCTTACAGACTAGGAGGCTAGAAGTCTGAATTCAAGGCACTGGTTCTAAGGGACGGCTGTCTGTCTCAGTCAAATTTACTTCTCTAAGAACTCCAGGTATGATATTATGAACAGTAACAGTAATTAAGCTAAAAACAAAACGAAACCCCTGAATTTCTTCTAAACAGAATCATTATTTTCTGTAATTTAATGTTTCTCACTGACAAAGCAATATAAGCTGTGAGGGGAAAAAAGGGAAGGGTGACATGAATAACATCTAGACATGAGCGGAATATAAGCATACGTAGAGGTATTACCTAAGAAAATGATGATATTTCAAATCAAGCAGCTAGAGGTGGTGTATTCCAATCACTGACTTTTTAGTTTGCAGCTCTGTACGTTAGGCACTTAAACTCCCTTTAAATCACATAATACAGGTTAACAAATTTTTTGCAAAATCTTTGTTTGGACATTATATCTCAGTAAAACTGCTGAAAGTTGCCCAGAGGAAGACAAAAAAGTATCAGAGAATAGATATAAAAAAAGGTTAGAAAGACAACAAGAAGTAGTGTCTGTTTTCACAGTTTCTAAGGAAATAAACATTTTTTGAGGAAGGAAAAATAGTATGAAATGTTAGCTATTGTATAAAGATAAATTATTAAAAATATTCATTACAAATTCCTATTTGCAAGATTCTCAGGTTAGTTTGTTTGGGTTTTTTGGTTGTTGTTTTTTTTGGTTTTTTTTTTTAATCTAGTTGAGTGGTGAAGACAGAAGCATGTTATATCTGGTTGAATAATGAGTGTGAGGCAACATACCAAGATAGAGAATGAAGGCAATTATTGCAAAAGTCTGGCTGTGAATAAGAAAAGAATGAGAGTTGGATAGGAATTTTTAGTTCAAATGTATTATGTTAAGATGAAGAGATTAAATATATTGCAGTGCTGATGGAAAGAGAAACAGTGATATGACACTTTCCTAGTTTCTTTTTGTAGTCCCTCGACTCAGCCCCTTTCTTACCTATTTTGAATTCCAGGCAATCAGTGATCTGCTTTTAGAGGTTTACAGTAGTTTGCCTTTTCTAAAATTTTGTATACGTGGGTTAATAAATATGTTCTTCTTTCAATCTCCTTCTTTTAAGCATTATAATCATTATCAATAGTTCATTTTTGTGCTACATATCACACCTTCTTTATCCATTTATCTGTTGAATGACATTAGAGTTATTTTCTGTTTGGCACTTTTCCAAGTATAACTTTGTAAGAATATTTGTGAATGAGTTTCTTTATGGTTGAATATGAAATTGAAATGGATAAATTATATATATATATTACTTATAAGTTCAAGTTTTTAAAAAAATTGACAAATTTTTATTTCAAAATGAGTACACTATTTCTTAATTGACTTTTTTAAGATAAATGAAAATTTATAAAAAACTTGGATTGCCATTAATTAATTCTTGTATGTTTTCCTTCCTGACCCCCTTTCCCTCCAGTTCACTTTTTTCTTTGGGAGAAAAGTTATTTCATTGTTATTCTACCCCCTGTCCCCAAATCACTACTATGAAACTCTTATTCTGGACTCTTATCATGCCAATAATACCTAATCATATATTTCTTTTCTAGAGTTCTGTCCCTCAGTATTTCCTAATTCTTTCTAGCAGTGTTTGAGGTTATCTTTGCTGCATATTCATGCCAATACTTTGTTAGGGTGAAGGTAATTCCATATTAGGTCATCCTAAGATTGAAGTAATGATGGCAACAAACAAGAAACAATAAGTCAAGTGTCTCAATGTGTATTAAATTTTCATTTAAATAATGATAAATTATATTAAGCGTCTTACCATGTTAGGGTAAATTCACTAGAGGAGCAAAGCCAATCAAACTTAAGGTCTAGTCCATGCATAGTTGTGCTTGCTCATCCAAGCATCTATCTCTTTGGCACCAATCGTCGCTTGGGAGAAAGACAGACAATCCCTCTAATGCAATTTACAGCCTCAGAGACTTCATGATTCAAGTCAGTCCAGAGTTGATGGCAATGACAAAAAGAGAAGTGAGAGAGAAATTTTAAAGAAACAGCTCACATGCTTCTGGGAGAGACAGTTCCCAGTTTTTTGGGCCAGAACTCACAAAAGAAGAATTGGCAGAGGATGAGTTTAAGTCAAGAGCAGGCAGGGTTGAAAATTTAATTCCAGAGGCTGATGAATTCAAGGCAGTCAGTTTAGTATAAGAGATATCTGAGACTTTAAGCCTCAGAAGTTGGGGAATCCAAGATCGTAGGTTAGCAAGATTGAAGGCTGCCAAGACCAACACTAGATGTCAAAAGCTCAATGAAAGATTATTGTTGTTGTTATGTGCTGTTGAGTCATTCATACTATGTTTAACATTATACGTGTTTTTCTTCTTCCTGTTATTATTATGTACCATCAAGTCAGAGCCAACCCATAGCTAACTCTCCAGCAGGTGTTCAGTGGCAGTAACTCACCTAAGAGGAGATTTCTCATCTTTCTTTCACAGAAGAGTTAGGAAATTTGAACCACCTGACTTTGAGTTGCAACACAACTTCTTACTAGTAAGCCATCTGAGTTTCTTCTACTTTTTTTAATACTATATCAATCTTCTTTAAATATTTTATTTGTAAGTGTATCCTTCCAATGAGTACTTTGCTTTTCTATTCTTTATACAGTGTCTTTCAAGGTATAAAAACTTTCTTTAAAAAATTGCCACTTAAGTGAAAGTTTACAAAAAGATTGCATTTTAATTCATTCCTTGATAGACATTTACTCTTTCCTTCTTCTTCTCCAAATTCGTTATGTAATTCATGTCTTGTTCAAGACTGATAATTGTTGTACACAGCTTATTTCTTTTATGTATTCTCCCAATACAGAGTAAGCTCTGTGATCTTATTAACTTTTGTCTTTTTTTTTCTGTTAGTTTATAGTGCCTATAATCATGTTGACATGTAAGGGGCATCTCTTAGATATTTGGTATTTGAAGGATGAATGAATGTACAAGTACTTAGTTGTTGTTATTGTTGTTATGTGCCATTGACTCGCTTACAACTGTAATTACTTAGTAGACAATGGAAAAACGTACTTTACAAAAGATAAAATGGAGGGTCAGAGTAGACACGTGAAAGGAAAAGGAAGATAGTTTTATGAGAAGTAGCACTTTTTTTCCCATCATCCTCTTCTATCCCAATTACATTTCTGAAAACAGTTTTAGAAACAGGCAGTGACATATTTGTGTGGTTTTCTGAGTGTATAGTTTTCAGCTGAGTATCATCTCAGGGGCAGCCACCTGATAAAATGTAGTATTTGTTCTACATTTGTTTTAATTTTCTTTTGCAAGGTATATTTTTCATCTGTTTTTGTACGTCAAATTTACCACTTAAAAATTCTCACTAAAACCATTTTAAGCCACTTAACTCTTTTGCCCTCTAAGTCATATTGAAGGTTGGTTTGATGGACAGATTTGTATTCAAGGAAAGGGTGATGTTCTAATTTTCCCTTCTACCGGTGAAAGAGCTCTGTAAGTCCTGCTATCTAAGTAAGAATACTTATAAGCTTAGATTGCACTTAAAGATTTCACAAATACAATATTGTATTACTATTTCTTTTCCAACATTCTAAATGCTGGCATTGATATCCGACAGTGTAAAGATATCAATCATCAGAAAGTTTATTGACTGTTCAAAATAGTTCTATCAATATCTAATCTTCTGTCTGAGCTAATGCACATTTAGTCAGTGATTTTCAACATACAGACTCTTATTTTTTCAGGATATATCATCTTCCCTTTACAGACAATAAGAAGAGCCTATACTTTATTGTAGAACTCTACACAGAGAGAGATCTTTATGTGTGAAGAAAGCACCAACTTTTCTGTTGCTGGGGTTCCCTTCTACAGTCTTCAAATTATAAAGATTATTATAATTCAAATATTATTTAATATTATATAGTTTCAAATGATATAGTGCATTTGCAATAATTTTTACATTAATAGATTTGTTTAAAATATTCTATAAACTTATTATTAGTAAACTAGCAACACCTTCTTATTGATCATATCACAAAATCTTGCTTACTTGAAACTAGATGGATAACTTTCTTTGCAATTATGACCTTAAACTTAATATAATTTCTCAAAGAGAAATATGTACAATGTTTGAAATCCATTATCCACCATACACTTAAATTTTAAATTTTTTTCCTTCAAATAATTTTATGTTTATCTGGATGAAAAATCAATGCTTCTGAGATGTGGTGTTGGAGAAGAGTACTGAATATATATCATGAACTGTCATAAGAACAAACAAATATGTCTTGGCGAAAGTGAAATAAGATTGCTCCTTAAAGATAAGCATGGTGAAACTTTTTCTCACATACTTTGGGCATGATGTTGAGGGGTGAGGGAATCGCTGGCAGTCCATGGAAAAAAAACATTCTTCAAAAGGTGAAGAGTTAGCAAAAGAGAGAACGACCCTCAACAAGATGAATTGAACGATAACTGTAACAATGGGCTCCAGTATATCAGAGATGATGAGGATGACACAGGATAGAGCAGGGTACAGATCGGCTGTTCATAAGGCCACTTTGGATCACAGTCAGCTCAGTGGTATCTACCAACAACAAAAGAGAACAAGGAGAAAGAAGCATTTAAAAAAAATAGCGAAGAAAAAAAGAGACCTCAGTAACAATAGACAAAGTAGAGTCAGTGGAACTTGTGTTTCAATGCAATTTTGCAGACAGAACTGACTCATATATGACCCTCCAGCAAATTTTCAGAGTCAGTAGAATCACACAGATGAGAGTGGCCGTCTTTCATTTAGAAAACAGCTGGTTTATAACAAATTTAAATTAAAAAAAATAATTAAGTTAGAGTAAGGATGGCAATGGAA
>NW_006400140.1:143124-145608 GCF_000299155.1 Elephantulus edwardii | reverse complement strand
CCAACCAAACAAACAAAAGAAAACAGCTGGTAGGTTATAAGTGTGGTTATAAGTGTATACCTTCAAGCTGGCAGCACAGCTCCTTACCGCTAGGTCAACAAAGGAGATGTCAGCAAGTCAGTTCTGCCTCATAGAGACCCTCTGTGCAACAAAATAAAAAGCTATTAAGTCCTGTGCTATCTTCACAATTGAGTACATTGTTTGAGTATATTTCTAGGAGTTTATTCCTTGGAAAAAGACATCATGCTTGAGAAGGTAGAGGAATGACAAAAGAGGGTGAAACCCTTGATCACGTGGGTTGACACAGTGACTCTGGAAATGGGTTGTAAGTGTGTTAGAGACTGTGGGGATGTCACAGCATAGGACAGTATTCAGATCGGTTATAGAGTCGCTACGAATGCACCAAATAATAACAACAATTGAATATTTGAAAGCTAAAATAGTTGAGGAATTTATTCTATTTGCTGCAATTTAATGTTCATATTCCATTTTCCTCATCTTCCTAAATAAAGAGAAGAACCTCAGCATTGCAGACACAATGAGAATTTGTATCTTAGCATGCTTTCTGAATAATACCTGACAATGGATTGACAGTTGAATCAAATGTACGAAGGAAAAAAACGGTTGATAAGGGGCTGTTATTTCTTCCACTGCTAAAGAGTCTTTCCTGTTGTTAAAAAAGGCCCTCAAATCTCAGTGCTTATCTACGTGGAAGCAAACACACTTCCTCCTCAACTAACATCATCTTAATTCGACACTTAATAAAAAATAATACAAACAACATAAGTAGATACTTAGGATACCAGGAGAGAAGTTTATGCTACAAATAAGGCATTTAAATTCTAACCAAATGAACATTTTCAAAACCCCGAAAGCATAAATCTTGAATCATCAGGGTATGTTAGAAGCAATTGCAATTAGAGAAAGCCTGTCTTTTCTAAAGTAGAAAAATGAAAAGATCCTGTAGACTGTCGATATGGAGGAAAGATACTTGGTGGGAAGAAATGGGCTTCAACAACTTCCAGGTTTAGGCCTGAAATCAATAAAGCATGAAAATCACTATGACTCATCACTTTATCAATAAAAAAGAGAACCTAACAGAAACATTAGATGGCAGACCCTTAGATGTTTCGAAGCATTGAAAATGGGTCCAAACTCAGAAACATAAGCAATACATGTTCTATTCTTCTTTTCTTATGTTGAAGGACAACTGGAGTTTGACCGGTCTAAGCATAACTTTGCTTATCTAGGTGACATTTATTCTCTTCTTGAGATCAGAAGCCTAATAAATAAGCTCTGTTCTCTTAGTGATGCTTGAATTTAGGAGCTCAACTAGAAATTGCCAATAATGGGTTGGAACAGAAGTTTCTTCTACTTCTTTATATTGACAAAAGCAGTTCATGTGATCAAATCTAATGTCAATGGGCAAAAAAATATTCTAGCTCTTAATGGAAATATAGAGTTATAATAGAGTTATGAATGAAGAAGTGCTCATCTTCACAGGAAGTGGTAAATATTTATATGCTCTGCCACCTATGTAGATAATTGGTCACTGTCTTAGCTAGCTTTCATAAGCCAGGGAATAGTCATTTAGACAGAACAGAAGAACATTCTCTGGTTTAAAATCAGAGAAAACATACATCAAGCTTGTATTTTTCTCACTGCCTATTCAATCTGTATGTTGAGTAAATCATTCAAGAAGCTGAACTACATGAAAAAGAATGAGGCATCTGTTTTGGAGCAAGTCTCATCAGTAACCTGTGTTACATATATGACTCAACTTTGTTTGCAGAAAGGAAGAAGTCTCAAAGGACCTACTACTAAAAAAGTTCAAAGATTATAGCTTCCAATGTAGATTTCATCTCAACATCAAGGAAAAAAACAAAAATCTTCACCATTGCACCAATAGACAACATGGAAACATATGGAGAACACATTGAAATTGTCAATAATTTCAGTTTATTTGAAGCCACAGTAAAAATCCATGATAGATGTAGAAAAGAAATTCACTGCATTGGGATAATTCACTGTGAAGGAGCTCTCTAAAGTGCTCAAGAGCAAGGATGTCAGTTTAAAGCTAAGGTGCTCCTAATGCAAGCTATGGTATCTTCAATTGCTTTTGTACATTTGAATCAATGCTTTCAATTTGTGATGTTAGATAAGAGTGTTAAATGTATACTAAGTGGACTGCCAAAAGGAAAAGCAAATGTGTGTTAGAGAAAGTACAGGCAATGTGCTCCTTAGAGGCAAGTATTTTGAAGTATTATCTCACATATTTTGGGCATGTTGTTGCAGTTTTCAGCCCTTGAGTCCTCATAGGGTCATTCTGAGTTTTATTTGACCCAATGACACCTAACAACAACAACAAACCAACTTTGATTTCTAGTTAAGACAAGGAGGTCAGGTTCTTTTTCAATGATGCTATTAATATGGGTTACAATTTTTTTTATACATATTTTTATTTTAATTTTAGTGAACAAAATA
>NW_006400140.1:141451-143024 GCF_000299155.1 Elephantulus edwardii | reverse complement strand
AAAAATTATGTTTATTTTTTTAATATGCATTATCTCCCTTTTCCTTCCTCCACTTAGTCCTCTTTGCAATGCACCTCTTATGCTGGGCTGTTGTCATACATATGATATCTAATTATATATTACTTTTAAACAGTTTTTCCTTCATCTGTTATGAACTTAATGACTTAAATATTACAATTTGTTTATTTAAAATGAGTTTCATTGAACTAAGATTTCATTGATCAGTAGTTGTTACTGGTGTGTGTCATCAAGTCAAAACTGACTCATAGCTGACCCTCCAGCAGGTTTTCAGAGACAGTAATTGAACCAGAGGAGAGTGGCAGAAGGTATTTTTAAATGAAAAAGCCTATAAAATGGACTGCATCATTACTGTAATACTTCTGGAGAGTAAAACTTTCTCCAGATCCAAATGGTTAAGGAGCACCATTCAGAGGCTACAACTGAACAGAAGGAGATTGTGTATCCTTCTTCAGAGAGCGACTGGTGGATTCAAACCACATACCTTTGGGTTCTCATCTCAGCTTCATATCACTAGGCCTCTAGACCCAAAGTTGCATACATTTAGGCGGTTAACATTTGAAACCCTGGTTGTGCTCGCCAGTCTATTCCAGGAAGTTTGGAGGACAATTGTCTGGCCAATTGACTAGAAGAAATCCATATTTGCATCCATTACCAAGAAGAGCCATCAAACACAATGTGGAAATTATCAGTCATATCATTAATATCACAGGCAAACAAAATATTGCTGAAGATAATCTAAAAAAGATTCTGTAACAGAAGATTGATAGGGACCTACCAGAAGGTTTTAAAAAGGCCATGGTATCTGTGATGTTATTGCTAATGCCAGATGGATCCTTAATAAAAACAGAGACTACCAGAAGAATGTTAGTACTTTATTTTTTTAAAATTTTATTTTTGAGTGTTCTTTTGTTCCTTTTATGTTTATTCACATGGTCATTCCCATACATTATGTCTTATAAATTTAATCATGATTGATTCATGTCCGCCATCACCCTGCCTCCTCAGAGCCTCACTGGATCTTTCCTAATTCCTTCATCTTCCCCCTCCACCCATACAACTCTGGAACCACGGGATTTCCCCTCTCCTTGTCCTCAGTCCCTCTGTCTCCTTCCCTTCGATCTTTTTTGTTTTAAAATTTTTATTATTTTGTGTGTGTGTATCGTCAAACCAGATCTGACTGGTACAGGAGGAGATTTTCCCTCCTCCAGAAGAGCATTTGGTGGATTCGAACTGCACCCTCTGGGATTGCAGAGCAGCTTCTTTCCACTAGGCCACCAGAGCTCCCACCACCTTTTGATTATCATACACACCTTACTAGTTATCTTTCTGTTTTTAGAATAATGATCTTATGTAGTATTTGTCCTTACAGGCCTGAGTTAGTTCACTCAGCATAACGCTTTCTAGCTTTTCCCTTGTTTCAAAATTGCTCTTGAGTACTGCATAGTATTCCTTCATGTGAGTGTAATACAATTTCTTAATCAAATTTTTTGTTAATGGACTTTTGGGCTGTTTCCATGTTCTTGCTATTTGAACAATGTTGTTAGGAACCTTA
>NW_006400140.1:137857-140170 GCF_000299155.1 Elephantulus edwardii | reverse complement strand
TCTAGGGACTAATACCTGACCCAGGCCATGGTCTTTGCAATTACTTGGTATACATAAAAATCTGGACAATAGAAGAAGAATTGATGTTTTGAGTTGGTGCTGGGGAAGAGTATTGAACATATCATGGACCACCAAGAGAACAGGCCTGTCTTGGAGAGGGTAAAACCAAGTTTCTCCTTGTAGGCTAGAATTTTCAAGCTCTGTCTCACATATTTTGGGCATGTGGCCAGGAAGGACCAGTCTTTAGAGAAACATATCATGCTTGGAAGGGTAGAAGGACAGCACAGGAGAGAAAGACCCCAGATGAGATGAGCTGACACAGTAACTGGGCTAGTGGAAACCGGCTCAGGACAGAGCAGGTTTAAGAGCTATTGTACACAGGGTTGCTACGAGTCACAGGTAACTGAACAGCACATAACAACAATAACAAGATGTTTCTGAGAGCTGGATAATAAATAAAGATGATAGAAGAATAACTGATGTCTTTGATCTGTGGTTTTGGAGAAGTACTGATTATCCCATGGATTGCTAAAAGAACAAAAAGATATGTCTTGGAGAAGGTGCAACCAGAATGCTCCCTGGAAGCAAAGATGGTACATCTTAATCTCTCATACTTTGGGTACGTGCCTAGGAGAGGTTATTTCCTGGAAAGTGATATCATCATCTTTCAAAAGGAGGATAATAAGCCAGAGAATAAGATACCCAACAAGATGGATTGACGTGGTGACTGCAGGAATGAGCTCAGGTATATCAGAGATAATGAAGATGAGAGGATAGGATAGGATAGGATAGGATAGGATAGGATAGGATAGGATAGGATAGGATAGGATTCAGGCCTATTGTTCATAAGACTGCTATTATTCCGGTGAAGTATACCATAGGGATTGTGCAGCTATCCCAAAGTTAAGCCTATCTTGACTAGAGGTTTGAATACTCCAATGCTTCCATAGGGAAAAATATGGACAATCTCCTTCTTTGCATTTGTAATTTCAGAAATCTAATGAAAAGTCAGCTATTACTTGGTTTCATGTCTGTCATAAAACAAAAACAAGAATTTTTTGTTTTATTTTCTTTAGTTCTCCAGATTTTATCAACTAACTTAATACATTAACAGATTCTGAGAATTGGTGTTGTTATTGATGCCTTTGAGCTTCGGTGCTGGAGGAGAGTATTGACTGTACCATGGGCTGCTAAGAAAATGAACAGGTTCAACCTGGAGAGGGTTAAACCAGGCTGCTTCTTAGAGGTAACGATTCTGAAGCGTCGTCTGACATACTTTGAACATGTTGCAAGGAGGGACCAATCTGTGGAGAGGGACACTGTGCTTGGGAGGGTGGACGGACAATAGAGGAGAGGAAGACCCTCAATGAGATAGATTAATTCAGTGACTGAGGTAAATGGGTGCATGTATGTCAGAGACAATAAAATTAGCACATAATAAGGTTTAGGGCTGTTGCACATAAGATTGCTATGAGTCGTAGGCAACTTGACAGCACATAAGAAGTCACCTGCTACTTACAGGGGACGATATGCAAAATAGTTGTGAACCTTGCCCTATCCTGAGCCAATCACTGCCTGTAGCACACCTACCAACATTAAACCAGTTACTGTGTCAATCCAGCTCCAGTGTCTTCTGCTCCTCCACTGTCTCTTCTACCTTCCAAGTATGATGTATTTCTCCAAGGAGTAGCCCTCCTGAAAACATGCCCAAAACATGTGAAAGAGCTTAAAAATCTTTGCTTCAAAGAAGCATCTTGCTTTCATTCTTTATAGAACAGACCTATTTGTTTTCTTGGCAGTCCATTGTATGTTCAGTACTCTTCTCCAGCATCACAACTCAATAGCATGAATTCTTCTGTCACCTTTAGTCATTGTGCAGCTCTCTGATGCACAGCAAGTAATTGTGGTATCTTTAGTATGGATTAGGCACACGTTAAGTCTCTAGACTGATAGTGTTACTCTTTAGTACTCTGGATAGGTCCCAGACAGGAAATTTTTCCAATGCAATTCCTTTCTTTTTTTAATTTCTTTATTTTTATTTCCTGGCTACCGGTGCCAAAAGTGATGACTATAGACTCAAGCAAGCTGAACAGTTGTAATCTTTTCTCCATTTGTCATTGTGCTGTAAATTAGCTCAGTGATGAGAATCTGTTTTCTTGAAGTTGAGTTCCAGTTCATATTGAAAACTACAGTCCTTGATCTTCTGCAAATACTTAAGGTCTTCCTCATTTTTCAAAAAGCAAGTTTGTGTCATCTGCATAATACAGGTAGTTATTGTTTTATGTGCCATCGATTCACTTGTGACTCACAGCA
>NW_006400140.1:125341-137282 GCF_000299155.1 Elephantulus edwardii | reverse complement strand
GTTGACTGTGGAGCCAAATAAACTAAAACTGTTATCTATCTCAATCTCTTCACCATCCATACTGATGTTGCCAGTTGGCCCAGTGGTGAGAATGTTTGTTTTCTTGATGTTGAGCTTAGGTACTATTTAACTGGGCATGACCCACAGCAACCCTTTGAACAACCTATCTGAATCCTGTCCTATCCTGTGCCATCCTCACACATCCTGACACATTAGGCCCATTGCAGCATTCATTCTATTAGTCCACTTGGTCTTCCTGTCCTTCACTGACACTGCCTATCTGAGATTCATATCTTCATGAGTTGTGTTAGAACTGTTTTAACCACAAATTAGACAGGAATTTTGCTATTTAATTATATTGAACATTACAGTAATTATTATAGGATACATGAACTGTATATTAGCTTTTCTAGTCTTATTTTTCTAATTTGCAGTTGTTGTTGTTGTTGTTGTTAGGTGCTGTTGAGTTGTGTGCAACTCATAGTGACCCTATGAACAAAATATCTGAACCCTGCTCTATCCTTCCCCATCCTCACATTTCCTGGTACATAGTAGCCAGTTGCAGGGGTCACTGTGTCAATCCACCTGGTTGAGAGGCATTGTTTCCTTTGCTGATCCTCAATCCTTCCTAGCATCATGCCCAAAGTAGGTGAGATGAACCTTTATCATTCTTGCCTCCAAAGAGCACTCCTCCAGCTGCACCATCTTAAAGAGAAATCTGTTTGTTCTTTTGGCCATACATGGGTTATTCAGTGCTCTTCTCCAACGTCTCAGCTCAAAGACATATATTATTTTTCAGTCATCCTTATTAATTATCCAGTTCTCAGATGCATAGCAGTTGGATGGAAAGACTATGGCCTGAATCAGATGCACCTTAGTCCTCAAACTGGCATTATTATTCCTAAATAATTTGGAGAGATCCCTAACTGCGGAATTTCTCAGTGAAGTGTGTCTCTTTATTTCCTAACTGCTGGTCGCAAGGATGTTAAAAAAATAAAAACATACTTGTTCTTGCAGGATGTTAAAACGTATTTGTTCCTGTAGGATGTTAAAAGTGTTTTATAGCTTTTATATGCCTTAGATTATTATAGAAAATAAAATATACCATAATGCCAATTGTAAATATTAAATACAATCTGATGATAACTACAATATAATAAAACTGTGATTACATTTTTTAAATAAAACATAATTTACGTTTAGTATATATTTTTCTGGTGTGATTTAGTGGTGAAGAATTGCACTACCAACTCAAAAGGATGCTGTTCAAATCCACCAATTGCTCCAGAAAAAAAATAAGAAAACTACTGTCTCTGAAACCACACTAGAAATTTTCAAAATATGTTTCAACTTAGAGCTTCTGAAATCACTGAAGAGATTTTTACATAAATATTATTGTTATTTTTGTTATGTGCTGCCAAGTCACCTGCAATTCACAGCTCTGAACCCTGCTCTTTCTTGAGCCAGTCTCCCTGTCTCCAACACACTTAGCCCTTTTGTCCCAGTAATAACATTAATCCATCACAGTCAGGATCTTCCTCTTCTTCACAGTCCCTCCACCGTTCCAAGCATAATGTCCTCCCGCAAGGACTAGTCTCTCCTGGACACATGCTCAAAGTATGTGAGATGGAGCTTCAAAATCCTAGCCTCCAAGGCTCTCTTCTTTCACCTTATCCAAGACAGACTTATTTGTTTTCTTAGGGGTCTATGGTATGTTCAAGACTCTTCTCCAGCACCACAACTCAAAGGCTTCAGTCCTTCTTCTGTCATCCTTAGTCACTGTCCAGCTTTCTGATGCATAGTAAATAATTGCAAAGTCCAGGCCTGGATATCCACATAATTTAATTGTCAATTTCAGTTATGAACAGTCATTTGATCAACTTGTGGAGCTAAGAAGGACTAGAAAAGACGAAAACCCAGAGGTAGCCTAGACTGTCTGTGAGTGAAAGCAGGAGTTGAAGGTTTAGTAAATGGGAGACTGAGAGAAAACAGAGTTTCCTTATTCATCAATTTCGCCTCTGTTTCCCCTTATCTATCTTTGTATAAGAAAGAGCATCCACCTACCTCAGCCTTGTAGTCTTAGTTGAGTAGGGTGTCTAGTGACTCTATGATGGATCCAATGGACACAAATTTCCCCAAAAGGTTTTCCTCTTAAATTTGGGAAGCTGAGACGCTTGGCAGCAAATATACTCGATAGATTGGGGAGAATTATATGGGAAAAAAAAACGAATGATGTTACTTTCATAGTCAAAATGTCAATTTCAAGTTCTATGCTGAAATACAATGTTGTGAGTGACAGGATAATGTCCATACATACAAGGAAGATTAGTTAACTGATTATTATTCAAATACATACTCTTACATCTTGAGTCAAAGAAGAAGAAATTGAGAATTTTTACCAAATCTTGCAGTCTGAAATTGACAGAACATGTAATCTAGATGTGTTCATGATAATTGGTAACTGAAATGCAAAAGTGGGAAATAGTGGAGAATGAAGAGTAGTTGGAAAATACTGGCTTGGTGTCAGAAATGAGGCTGGATAGAATGACTGAATTTTTTACTTACAATTATTTAGTCATTGCAAGTACATTTTGTAAAATGCCCTAATATGACTTTACATGTGTATCTCACATGATGGGCTGCATAGGAATCAGAGTGATTCCTAGATTTGTGGAAAACATTGTTGGATAAAATCAATATAGACAAAGTAGACCAGGGGTGGACTGTGAGTTAGACCATCAACTAATCATATGCAAGTTCAAATTGAGGCTGAAGAAAATGAAAATAATTCTACAGGAACCAAAGTATGATCTTGAATTAACACCATCTGAATTTCAAGATCATCTCAGGAATAACTTTGAGACATTGAACACCAGTGATAGAAGAACAGATGAGTTGTGGATGATATCAAGGTTATCTCCCATGAAGAAAGCAAAAGGTTATTACAAAAACAGAGGTTGTTGTTGTTGTTGTTATGTGCCGTCGAGTCGTTTCCGACTCATAGCGACCCTATGCACAACAGCCCTAAACCTTGCTCTATCCTGCGCCAACCGCACTGCCTCTGACACACCCATCCCGATTACCCCAGTCACCAAATCAAAAACAGAGGAGAAAGAAAAAAATTGAAATGGGTGTCACAAGAGACTCTAAGAATTCTGTTGGAGAGTTGAGAAGCCAAAACAGAAGAAAAACATGTTTGTTTACTTGTTGGTTTTTTCCTACTTTAACAATCTCATTATTCAAAGGAATAGAAATGAACAGTCAGATTAGTTTTACCCATTTTATATACAATGTATATGCTCTTAAACTAGGTATTATTTCTGGCATCCTGAGCCTACATTTCAAAGTAACAGCACAAATGCAAATAACATCTTACTCAGTTGAGATGTTTCCCTCCTAGACAACTAAAACTGATAACTTAAATATGGTATAAATCTTGGCTTAGGTACTAACAATTGTTAGTTATAAGAGCTGCAGTATAATAAACAAGGTTGTTGCTGTTGTTAGGTGATGTTGAGTACTATGAAGAACAAATCTGGACATTATCCTTTGCCATTCTCATCATCTTTGGCACCCTTGAACCCATTGCTGTAGTCACTGTGCCAATTTATCTCATTGACACTCTTCCCTCTTTTGACAGTTTCCCCATCACCTTTCCAAGGTTGATGTCCATTCAGCCTCTTCTAATAACAGGCCTGAAGTGGAGTGAAGCTTTGTGATCCTTGCCTCCAAGAAACATTCTGACTGCACTTTTTCGAAGACAGGCATCAATTATTGTGTTATTCTGTTTTCCTTATTACATGTTCGGCTCTCAAATGCATAACAAGTGACTGAAAAGAACGTGACCTGAATCAGGCACACCTTAGTTTTCACACTGATAGCATTGCTCCTCAGTACTTTGGATCAGTCCCTGACAACGTACTTTTCCAATGCAATAAGTTTTCTTATCTCCTAAATGCTATTATGAAGGTTATTGATTGTGGATCCAAGTAGAATAAAATAATTGACAATTTCAATACTTTTTTCCCATCTATCATGATATTGCTTTCAGTCCAGTGGTGAAGATTTTTGTCTTCTTGATGTTAACATGCAATCCTTAATTAAGGCTATGGTCTTTGATCTTCTACAGTAAGTACTTCAAGTCCCTATTACTTTAAACAAACAAGATTATGTCACTTGTGTAACACAGATTGTTATCAACTCTTCCTCTGACTATTCTGTCACATTCTTCTTCATAGAGACCAGTTTATCAAATGATTTGTTCAATATGTAATTTGTATAGGGATGAAGAAAAAAATATCCTTATATACATCTTTCCTGATTTTAAACCAAGCAGCGTTCCTTTGCTTTGTTTGCACAACAGCATCTTTGTCTAGATACAGATTTCATACGAGCACAGTTAAGTGTTCTGGAATTCCCCTTTCTCAATGTTAGCCATATCTTGTTATGATACATACAGTCAATTGCCTCTTCATAGCTGATAAAGTACAAATAGACATTCTTTTGGTATTCTCTGCTTTCAGCCAGGAACCATCAGACATCAACATTGATATACCTGGTGCCATGATCTCTTCTAAATCCAGCTTAAGCTCCTGGCAGTTCTCTGTTAATGTACCATTCTAGTCATTTTTTGGATAATCTTCAGCCATATTTTGCTTACATGTGATATGAACAATACTATTCAATAATTTATACATTATGTTGTATTATCACTTGTTGTTTGAAACTTGGTTTCACTCTCTCCAAGACAGACCTATTTTCTTAGTGGTCCATGGTATGTTCAAGGTTCTTCTCCAGCACCACAACTCAAAGGCATCAATTCTTCTTCTGTTATCCTTATTCATTGTCAAGCTCTCAGATGCATAGCAAGTAATTTCAAAGACCATGGCCTGGACAGGTGCACCTTAGTTTCTAGATAGACATTGTTGTTTTCAGTATTCTGGAGAGGTACCTGGCAGCAGATTTTTCCCAGTGCAATTCATCTTTTGATTACCTGACTGCTGGTGCTGAGAGTGTAGATTGTGGAGTCGAGGGATGTTGATTACATGATTGTTCAATTTCAGTCTGCAAAAGTTGATGATTGATGTTGTAAGTGCCATAAAATTGAAGACTATTCTTAGTGACCCTATGAACAATAGATCTTAATGCTGTCCTATCCTGTGCAAATATCACAATCTCTGACACACTTGAGCCTATTGCTGCAGATACTATGTCAATTTACTTGGTTGATGGTCTTCCTCTGCTTCACCATTCCTTCACCTTTTCAAGTATGATTTCCACACCAAGTAATAGCCTTTACTGCAACATTTCTCCTTTTATCTTGTTGTTGCTTTGGGGTCCAATGGCAAGATTTTTTGTTTCCTTGATTTTGCAGTGTTTAATCTTCGACGGCATTAAACAACAACAACAGCAATCTTCTGCAACAAGTGTTTCAAAGCCTCCTAACTTTCAACAAGCAAAGTTTTGTTACCTGCATAACAAAGGTTATTAATGAGTCTTCTTCCAATCCCAGTGCCACATTCTTCAAAGGTTGGTAGAAATCGTCAATTTCCTTCTCTTTGACTTTAGCTTATAGTGAATATATTCGAAAAATAAACATATTAATTCACCTTCCTTGTATGCATATGAATAGTATCTTATCACTCACAGCATTGAACTTTAGGACAAATCCTGAAATTGTCTTTGTAACTATAAAAGTAGTTTTTAATTTCTGGCATAACAGAGCATATGATTGTCTGATTCAAAAAGACACTTGACAGTCCACCTCAGTTTACTATTGCTTCAAATGTCAAACTTTATGCTTTCCATTTAATATTTTTTACAACTTCTAGTTTTCTTAGATTCATGCTTTGTACATTCCACATCCCAATTATTAAAGGATGGTTACTACTTTTTCTGTTCATTTTGATAGACTTCCAATCTGGGCTCTACTTCTTTTTCTGGGGGGAGGGGCTCTACTTCTAATACTGTATTCCTCTGTTGTTCTTTTGATTTCTGAAGCTGTTATTTCAGCAGTGGATAGTCAATCCTATTTCCTACTTTCACTTATTTTGAGAGAGAGTTCTGCTACCTCTCCACCACGAGTGACCCATCTGGCATTGGAAATACCGGTGGCATAGCTTCCAGTATCACAGCAACCTACAAATTTCCTTAATTTAGTAAAGGGGCAGGCAAAGACTGTATTAATAAGAGGAAACAAGAAACAAGTAAGTATATACACACTTAAGCTATAGTAATTATCAACATACCAACCATACCCCTAATACACCAAACTGGTATATAAGTGTTGAACCTTAAAGAGTAAATGTAAAGAGAAGACTTAATCAGAGATTAAAGTAGACATCCCAGATACAATGAAGTCTTGAAATAGGCAACCCAGAGCAACTAGACTGATTAATCCTCACCTTCTGATTTTAGACTTTGAAGCAGACATTCCTACACAAAATGTCCTTGAAACAGATATCCCAGATACAACCAGGCAGATGATTGAGACCCCACCCTTCAGTTTTAGGCTTTGAAATAGACATCCTACATTCAACCAAGTAGACCATCAAGTTCAGATGCAAGTCTAGGTAGACCAATGAGCCTCACAGCCCCTCAGGATCTTTTCCCATGATGAGCACTGACTATTCAAATGAGCGACTGTTAGTACCATCATATTACATATTGACATGCTCCACAGGCCTCAGCTGGTACCAGAAAAGGCTGTCCTACACATGATACTAATATGACCAGGTAGTTGTTATTGTTGTTGTTATTATGTGTTGTTGAATTGCCTGTTACTCGTAATGACCCTATGGACAACAACTCTAAATGAACCTTGCTGTATTCTTTGCTAATCTTATTGTCTCTGACACACCTATCCCCATCATACAAGTCATTGAACCAATCCATTGTATTGAGCGTCTTTCTTTCTTGCACTGATTCAGAAAATAATGCAAAACCAAGGATATCATTACTGATGTCACATACAGCTTGGTTAAAAGTAAAGACCACTAGAAAAAGAAAAACAAAGGGAAAAAAAACCCCACAATGCTTATCCAGGTTTTATCGGCTATGTTGGTGTATTTCACTGTGTGTTCAGAGAAAATTACAAGTAATAGTTACTTAGAATTTTTTAATTACACTCGTATGGAACTTGTACATGGAGCAAAACACAATTAATTATTCAAATAAAATGAAAAAATATGACTTATTTTTTGAATTGGAAAAATGCATGTTACAAAGTTACATGTTTTCAGTTTATTCACTCAGTTTGTAAATTGGACAAATAATTTGAGAAACTGGGATATATAAAAAAAGAATGTGCAGCAGGACTGCAGAAATACTCATTTATAACTAGTGACACACAGATGGCACAGGTTTGTTTGCTGAAAGCAAAGGGAAACACTAATGAGATAAAAATAGTGTTATCCTGAATATAGATGTAGTGAAGTAGATTGGTTGTTAAAAATTCTTTTCTTAGCCATTGACTTTGACTTTTACAACACGGTTTGGTGAGGTTATGCTAATGACATGAATAGCACATTGTTAGATGGAACATGTTAATATAATAAGGTACTTTGACTACTAACAAGGGAATTGCATGGCTTTGCCATTTGCTAGGTTTAAATAGAGACAGTGCAGAGACAGGAATTGGACATGTAACTAACAGTAAGAGAAAGGAAGAATGCAGTATGTCCGTTTGGACCACAAATTCCTTTGGGTGATGGACCATGAACAACTGAGACCAGCAGCAACAGAGGTGATGAACTAGAAGCCAACATGAAACAGAGCTGAAATAGAATTGCTGCCCCATGGAGTCAGCTGTGGCCAAGGCTTGCTGAATGATTTAGGGAGGCTGAAGTGTTTGTAAAAACCTTGATTTTCAGAGCTAAAAGAACAGTGAAAGCCTGGCCTAAAGCTGTGGGACTAAAGTTCAAAATGTGGGCAAGTTTGCTGGACCTATCCTGACTGAACATACTATCCTATTTCCTCCAAGGCTGCACATCTTTACAGAAGCAATCTACTTCATCTTCCCTCGGTGGAACTTTGGTGGATTCAAATAGCTAACATTCTGGTTAGCGTCTTAGTGTTTAACTCACTGTATTATCGAGGCTTCTATGTTCACATATTTTGTTATGTGAGTCACCTGCCACTATACTGAACCTATGATCAATATTTCTGAATCCTGTCCTATCCTGAGCCAATCTCACCGTCTCTGACACATCTACTCCCATTATTCCCATATTACTGTGTCAGTCATCTCATCCAGGGTCATTCTCTCCCGCATCGATCCTCCATCTTTCCAAGCATAATGTTCTTCTCCTAGAACTGGTCCTTTCTGATAATATGCCCAAAGAATGTGTGATGAAGCCTCCAAGGAACAACCTGACTTCACTTTTCTTAAGACAAACTTTTTTTTTCACTCTTGGAAGTCAAAAGTATGTTCAGTACTCTTCTCCAGCACCACAACTCAAAGACATTGATAATTATTCTTTCATCCTTAGTCATTGTCCAAACCTCTGATTCATAGAAAATAATTGTGAAGTTCATTACCTGAATCAGGTTCACCTTAGTCTCTAGATTGACATTGTTGCTCTGAGCTCTGTGGACAGGTCCATGGCAGCAGACTTTCCTAACGCAATTCATCTTTTCATTTCCTGACTGCTGAGGCCAAGAATTTTGTGAATCTAAACAAGTTGAAATTGTTAACAATCTCAATTTCTTCTCCATCTATCATGGTGTTGACAATTTGCCTAGGGGTGAGAATCTTTGTTTTCTTGAAGTTGAGCTTCAATTGATATTGAAGAGTGCAGTCCTTGACTTTCTGCAACAAATGCTTCAAGTCCTCCTAAAATTCCACACACAAATGTCTGCCTAACACAAGTTATTAATATCCACATGTTGGTGTTGTTATGTGCAATTGAGTTGAGTGCAGCACATAGCGACCCTATGCAATAACTCTGAAACCTGTCCTATCTTGAGCCAATATCACTTCACACTTGAGGACAAGAAGATCCAATATCATGTTACCTGTTATTCCACCAAAAAAAAAGACTCGTTTCTCTGAACAAATATTCTTCTGTTTCATGCTAGCATTTTTACCAATAACAGTATCTATGAAAATATGGTAGTCTAAATTGTTAGTTTGCCAGCTTGTTAAATGCCAAGCCATTCACAATTCCTGACAGATTATTCCATTTTTCAGAAACTTATGGATAGAAAAAAAGCTGCTTTGGGCTATTTCAAACTTGACTATATTCTTTATTTTTTAGAAACTCCAGGATGCTCCTTGGAAGCAAGGATTTTGAAGATTCATCTGACATACTTTGAATATGTTGCAAGGAGGGATCAGTCGTTGGAGAGGGACATCATGCCAGGAATGGTGGAGGGACAGAGTAAGAGGAATATCCTGGGTATGATGGATTTACTCAGTGACTGAGGTAATGGGGGTAGATGTGTTAGAGACAATGTGGTTGGCTTAGATAGAGCAGGGTTTGGAGTTATTGTCCATAGGATCACTGAGTCGCAAACAATTTGACAGCACATAACATCAACAGAGTAGAAAGCAATTCACATTATCGAGGTTCAAGTTATGCTAGTTATTTGTTATGTTAGTTGCTAAATTACATAAATTTTAATCACAATTGTTTACATAATAGACAATTCCCCCCCTCGCTCATTAAAAGTCAAAACAATTGTTCCTTTTCTATAGGAATAGGAGTAATAATTCAAGGATCCAGGCTGTGTTCCTATTGTCTCTCCTCTGTATTCTAGAACCTATAGTTTACTGGTACAACTACTTGCATGGAAGTAATCAGGAGTTAAGACTAGAACATCATCATGAGGCAGATCTAGCCATATGCATGCCACCTCTGCATCTCACTTTCAGAAGAATCGTTACTCATTCTAATTTTGGTTTTAGGCATTACTGAGTTGAGTAAGACTCAGCGATCCTATGAACAACATATGAACAACAACCCTTGCCCTATCCTGCAACATCCCTGCTATCTCTGATATACGTAAGCTGATTGTTATAGTCACTGTGTCAATCTCCGTCCCTGGGAAGTCTTCCTCTCTTTTGCTGTCTCCCTATCCAAGCATGATGTCTTTTTTTCAAGTATTGTTATTGTTGCTAAGTGCTACTGTTTCTCCTATGACTCATAGAGACCCTATGAAGAATAGATCTGAACCTTGGCCTACTTGGTTATCCTATCCTTGACATAATTGAAATTACCATTGGAGTAACTGTTTCAGTTCATCTTGTTAAGGGTCTTCCCCTCATTCATGCTGACTTTCATGCTTTCCAAATGTGATGTCTTTTTTCCAGGGCCAGCTCCTCTTAAACACACACTCAAAGTATGTGAGACAGAGTTTCACTATCCTTGCCTCCAAGAAGCATGCTAGTTACACTTTGCCTAAGATATACTTGATTGTCCTTTTGAAAGCTCATGAGATATTCACCAATTTTCTCAAGCAACACAACTCAAAGGCATTGAGTCTTATTCTGTCATCCTTATTTAATGTCCAACTTCATGTTGCACTGAAAGTAATAGAAAAGATGCTGGTTTGGACTAGATGCATCTTAGTCTTCAAACTCACATTATTGCTTTTCAGTGCTTCAGGGAGGTTTCATAGCAGACTTTCCCAATGCAATACATCATTTGTTTGGTCCTTTCTAATAATGGACTCAAATTATATTAAATGAAGCGTCACCATCCTTTTTCCTTCAAGGACCACTCTAACTGAACTCTCTCTTGGCAGTTCATAGACTATTCAATGTTCTTGTCTTCCTCAAAGAAGACTGAGAACTATGTTGGGATTGAGTAGCTGAAAGAAAAATGAAGTGGTACTGGTGTCCAGCCAATCAGATCAACCAAACCCAAACCCCAAACCACTACAATCCAGTAGATTACAACAGGGTTACATGTTGTTGTTATTGTCGTCATCGGCAGATACTTTCAAGACAACTATGATTCATAGTAAATATGTAAAAAAAAATCATCATGATTTCTGATATGATCAAGTCCATTGTAACAGTCAATGTTCTAACCTATATACGTCAGAGACTCTCACTGACTTCTCTCAGTATTATGTCTTTTCTCAAGGACTGGGCCGTCCTGACCTAATGCTCAACTATGTGTGGTAAAGCCTCTAAGGAGTACCTTTTTTACACTTCCTCCAAGATAGATTTGCTTGTTCTTTTGACAATCTGTGGTATATATGCTGCTGTTGTCTTTCACCCTTTTACTAGTTCCTACATAAACTGGATAACTATCGAAGAAGTTTGCACTGGGCATTCCCCCCACCCTTAAGGAGAGAAGTACACTTTTATTCAACAATTACTGTGTTATTTTTCATTTTTCAGGCAATAAGACTACTACTAACAAAATTGTGGAAGCAAAATTAAGAAACAGATATTTCCTGTGCTGAACAGCAAGAAGCATCACAATTCTACTTCTATGTTAGTTAATTAGCTTATATCCAAAAATGGAAAATCTTGAAAAGATTCAACAGAACTTGAGAATTCCACAGACCCAAATGCTATACTCCAAAAGTGGGTTAGAAGAAGTGAGAAAATTCTTTATGTTCAAAACTTATAAGATTTAAATTCTCTTATCAGGGCTCCTGATAGTCAAAGCTGAATAGGCCTAAATACCCTACTCTCTATTTTTTTTCTTAATTTTTTTAAATTTTTTTCTTTGAATTGAGATTTTTAATGAAAGTTTATAGAGAACTTGGATTTCCATTCATTCATTGTTGCATATTTTCCTCCGTCCTCCACTCCCCACCCCAGTTCACTTAAAGGTTCTGCATTCTGTTTCTGTCTTTATTAGATATTTAATTTGCTCTCTTCCTTCAGTCAGTGTTTAAAGTAGTTGTTCATAATGTTTTTTAAACTGTAAATTGAAGAATTGTTGTTCCTATCTATTATTCTTGTTTCCTGGTGCCTTTGATA
>NW_006400140.1:105814-123954 GCF_000299155.1 Elephantulus edwardii | reverse complement strand
ATAGGTTTGTTTTTTCAATTACTTCTTATACATGTAAAAAATTGTACAACAAATGAAAATGAGAAAAAATCAATGCCTGAGACTTATGTTGTAGAATGATTTTTAGTATCTTACAAACTGCCAAAGGAACAAACAAGTAATTATCCAAGTGCAAATAGGTCATTCCTTAGAGTTAAGGATGGTGAAACCTTGTATCACATAATTTGGATATGTTGTCAGAAGGGGCCAGCATTGAAAACAAAACAAAAAATACATCATGCAGTGAAAGGTGCAGGATCAAAGAAAAAGAAGACTTCCAACAAGATGGATTGACATAAAGACTATAACAATGGGATCAAGCATATAAAAATTGAAAGTCTGGCAGAATATACTAATAACTCAATTACAAAATGGGCAAATCTACTGTTTATGTCATCGTTGTTGTTAGGTGCCATCACATTGCTTGCAACTCATAGTGACCCTACGTACAACTGTCCTGCATCATGTTCTATGCTATTTCATTCTTATTGTCTCTGACACACCTACCTCCACTATTACCCTAGTCACTGAATCAACCCATGCCATCTATCCTTACCTTCCAGGAGCAGATTGGTTTCACCTTCTCCAGGGTGAACCTGTTTGTTCTCCTACCCATAAAAATAAAAGTACTCAATATTTTTCTCCTGCACTACAGTTCAAAGGCATCAATTCTCCTTCTATAATCCCTAGCCATTTTATAAGATTACTATTAATCATAGGTAACTCAATGGCTGATTATATCTAACAATAATATTTGCAGGTATGTATAATCAATATTCTCCAACACCACAATTAAGGTAGACTGATTCTTCTTCTGTCTTCTCTATTCATTTTCCAAGTTTCTGAATTATGCAATTAAAAAAATAATATGTAAGGTCATTCTATGAACTTTTACGTTTCTAAAGTTTTACAAAAGATTTATATTTCTCAGTTTTAATTTCCTTGGGATATATTCCTAGCAATGGAATAGCTTGGCCTTATGGAGTTTCTTTGTTTAGCTTTATGAGGAAACGTCAAACTACTTTCCCTAGATGTTGTACCATTTTACAATGTCACTAACAGTGTAGGAAAGTTCCAATCTCTTCACATCCTCTTCAAAACTTACTGCTTGCTGTAATGTTAAATTTGCCACTGCTACTGAGATGAAGTAGTACCTCATTGTGGTTTTGATTTGCCAGTGATTCTGAACACTTGTTTATATATCTGTTGGTCATCTGAATATCTTGCTCCATGAAAAATCTTTCCATGTCTTTTGCCCATTTTGTAATTGGGTTTTTAGTCTTTTTATTCTGGAGGCCCTGTAGTATTCTGTACACTTTTGTTATAAGAACCTTGTCTTAGATGATATTACACCAATACTCATAGCAGTGTTATTCACCATAAGACAATTATTGTAAAAATAGAGTAATAACTTGTAAAATATGTATGGGAGTCCAAGGCAGGAAGAATTGTGGTCATAAAGGTGAGGAAGGATAAGGGAGAAATCACAATTTGGTTGGTGGAGGAAGGGGGCGTACAGGAATTGACAAGATCTGGCAGGGACTTGAAAAGATGGGGTAATGGTGGGAATAGTTCAATGGTGGTCAAATTTATAAACACAATGTATGAGAATAATTGTATGAAACATATCAATAAAAGAAAATGTGTAACAGTATAATGTACACAATTTTGAGGAAAAAAGATAGTTTCAAACCACTGATTTTTTTTTATTCTCTTCTTTAATTGTTCTCAAGATGGAAATGACTCATAGCTAACCCTCTAGTAGTTTTTCAGAGGCTGCAAATTGCACAGAAGAAGACTGGCCATCTTTCTCCAGTGGAGCTGCTGGTGGATTCAAATGGTCTGTCTTAGTGTTGGAAGGTCAACTCTTTATGCACTTTTGACTAATAGTTTGAAGTTTTAACCATGGTGCTACCAGAGCAACTAGATGAAATCAGCTTCATTTCTGCACTCAAGAGTAGTTTATACAATACTTCCTTAATACTCATTACTTAAAGACAAACCACTTTTCTAACTATGTAGTTTTTCATTATAAGTGTACTTTATTATAACAGTGTATATAACATAATGTTGTTGTTGTTATGTGTCATCAAGTCGCTTGTGACTCATAGCAACCCTGTGTACAACAGCCCCAAACCCTCTGACACACCCATCCCGATTACCCCAGTCACTGAATCAATCCACCTCATAAAGGGTCTTCCCCTCCTGCACTGTCCCTCCACCCTCCCAAGCATGATGTCCCTCTCCAAGGACCTGTCCCTCCTTACAAAATGTCCAAAGTATACTAGATGAAGTTCCAGAATCCTTGCCTCCAAGCAGTAGCCTGGTTTAACCCTCTCTAGGATGAATATGTTTGTTTTCTTGGCAGTCCAGGGTACATTCAATACTCTTCTCCAGCACCACAACGCAAAGGCATCAATTCTCCTTCTATCCTCCCTAGTCATTGTCCAACTCTGATGCATAACAAGTGATTGCAAAGACCATGACATGTATCAGGCGCACCTTAGTCTCCAGAGAGACACCGTTGCTCTTGAGTACTTTAGAGAGGTCCCTAACAGCAGACTTTCCCATCGCAATACGTTTTTTTTTCATTTCCTGGTTGCTGGTGATAAGAGTGTTGACTGTGGAGCCAAGCAAACTGAAGCTGTGAACAATCTCAATCTCTTCACCATCCATCCTCGTCCAGTGGTGAGAATCTTTGGCTTCTTGACATTGAGCCTCAGTCCATACTGAAGGCTGCAGTCCTTGACCCTCTTCAGCAAGTGCATGAGGTCCTCCTCAGTTTCAGCAAGAAGGGTTGTGTCATCTGCATAAAGCAGATTGTTAATAGATCTTCCACACTTCTCCTCACAGAGCCCAGCCTCTTGGATAATCTGCTCTACATACAGGTTGAAAAGGTATGGAGATAGGATAATTATTATATTACAAATATGTAACACATGAATTCCTCCACACCCCCCATGAAAATAATATTTTCTAATAGTATTCATGTTTTTTCTAGGTCAGTTGGGGTGGGTTGGGGGGAACCCTTGAAGCAAATTAGGATGTTTAAAGCACATTAATTCCTATTTTGTCCCATCATTTGGCACTCAATGATGGGACAGTCAATATCTAAAATATTATCCAAATAGAGTTACAAAATATTCACCAGCTTTTAAATAAAGGTGAATATGATAATGTCTTAAAAGTATTCTATAGAAAGAGCTCTATCACAAAGCTACAAAAGAAGATTGATAATTATGCTATGAAGGTAGCTGGGATACTCCTTGGAGTCAAGGATTCTAAACCTTCGTCTGACATACTTTGGGCATGTTGCAACAAGGGAGCAGTCCTTGGAGAGGGCCATCATGTTTGGGAAAGTGGAGGGACAGCTCAGGAGAGGAAGACCCTCGATGAGATGGATCAATTCAGTGATTGGTGTAGTGGGAGTAAGTGTGTCAGAGACAGGGAGGTTGGCACAGGGTAGAGAGCAGGGTTGAGGGCTCTTGTACATAGGGTCACTATGAGTCGCAAGCGTCTCTCTGGCACATAAAAACAACAACAACAATTAAGGTAGGTATGTATCCGGGGTAATAAAAGTTTTAAGTAACTCAATTATTTATTAAAGTTTAATATACAGCTTGGCAAAGGATCTATGATAACTCTAGAATCTATAAAGTGTGCAATATGATGGTTCAATGACTAGGAGCAGATTCCTATTAACACAAAACACTGTATAATCTGAGCTTCTCTATAAGAGAATTCTTTATGATCACTCTTCAATTTCAACTTTATTAAATAGTATAAAATCTTCATTAAATCTTACCTACGGATGGTTTCCTGATCCAACATTTCTCACCTCATTATACAATATTCATGTCCCTTAAAGATAACAAGAATGCTCTTGTGGTTTAGAGATAAGAAGCTGTTCTGCAATCTCAAAGTCACACAGTTTAAATCCACCCTGTGTTTGTGTGTGTGTGTGTGTGTGTGTGTGTGTGTGTGTAAGAAAGGTGGAAAATCTCCTCCCATGCAATTAACTACTTTTGAAAACTTGCTGGAGTGGCAGCTATGGTTTGGTCCTGATTCATTGGTATACAGAAATAACACCACAGCGATAATAAAATTATTTTTCTAAAATGTGAACATTAGACATTCTCTTAATTTGAATGTATCAATGGTGGCAAAATCCTAGATAAAACAGAACTAAATAATATTATAATCATAATAATAAAAGGCAAAAACCATACTGTGGTGCAGTAAAATTATTTGACATATTACTTCTAGCCCATCTTTTTGTCCAACAAATAACTAGATGTTTCTCTTCTTGCTAGGTGCTGTCAAGTCCACTATGAGTCATAGTGACCCTATAAACAACCATCAAATTGAAATCTTGTTCCATCCTGTGCCACATGTCAATTCATTTTAATAAAACTCTTCCTCACTTTCTTTGATACTCCACCTTTCCCACAGAAAAAACCAACTAGATTGTTGTTGTTAGGTTCTGTCTAGCCCAGTACAATTCATAGCAACCAGATGAACAATGGATCAGAACCTGACCCTATTTTGCACCATATTCATGATCTCTGTTATGCTCAAACCCATTTTTGCAGTCATGAAATTAATATCTCTCTTTGAGGGGCCTCCCGTCTTTCACTGGCATTCTGCCTTTTCCAGCATGGTGTCTTTATTCAAGGATTGACTCTTCCTGACAACATGTGAGACAAAGCTTCACTGATTTGTCTCTAAGGAACATCTTCAAAGGTTTGTACATCCTGCAAGAATATTTTGTTTGTTCTTTTGTCTGTTAAGTGCCATCAAGTTTGCTATGACTTCATAGGACTAATGGCCTATGAACAGACCTTAATCTTGCCTGATCTTGGGCCATACTCATGATTTCTATAATGTTCAAGCTCATTTAAATATTTGTAATTCATGAGAGCACTGGTATTGCATAATGTGTTGGCATCAAGATTGAAAGGATATCCAACAACTTATTTCATGTAGATAACAGAACTTTGTGTAAAGTGAGAAAAATTTGAAAGATTTACTGAATAAGATAAAATAAAATTCAATATGAGTTATATCTCAATATCAAAAAACAAGCAAAAATCCTCACCATTAGACAAATAGGAATCATGATGATAGATGCAGAAAAGATTAAAGTAAAATTATTTCCTTTTACTTAGATTCACAATCAACACTCATGGTAGCAAAAGCCAAGAAGTCAAAAGGTGTATTGCATTGGGAAAACTTCCTGTCAAAAACTTTTTAAAAAAGTTGAAGAGCAAGGATGCCAATTTAATTCTTAGGTGTATCTGATACAAGTCATGATGTTTTGATTGCTTTTTACTTATATTATCCAACTTTCATATGTGTAAAAATCTTTCAAATTTCTTCTCACGTTACACAGTTTTGTTATCTACATGAAATAAGTTGTTGAATATTCTTTCAATCTTGATGCCGATATTCTTCTTCATATAGTCCTATTTCTTGAGTATTTCACTCTGCATATAGATTGAATAGGTATGGAGAAAAGATACAACCCTAGTATACATCTTACTTGATTTCAAAATATGGAGTGTTCACTTGTTCTCTTTAGGCAACTACTAAACAGTTAAGTACAGTTAAGGATTCTGAGATTCATACTCTAACCAACGTTATCTATAATTTGTTATGATACATGCAGTTAAATGTTTTTGCATAGTCAATTAAAGTAAACATCATTTATTGTACTCTTGCTTCTTACCAAGATCTATCTGACTTCAACAAAGATATCCATATCAAATGGAACTGCAAATCCAAAGGTTGTACATCTCTGATAGTTTGAATCTACCAGCAGCCAAGCAGTAGGGAAATAAACATTCTCTTCTCACTTAATTTAACACATTAGAAAACCAATGTAGTATTGCCATCAGTTTGAATCAAATCAAAGTCACTGAGTTGGGTTGAATATGTTAATTGGCTCATTCTCATTTCACTGGGATTAAGATCCTTGCTCACTGATAGTGTGAAGGACTTGAAACACTTGAAACATTCAAGGAGGACAGCCTCCAGCATAGATAAATATTAACATTAAGAAAACAAAAATACTCATTACCGGGCGAATCAGCAATGTGGAGAAAAAGAGTAATTGTTAATGATTTCATATTACTCATATCCACAATCAACAACCTCGGTACCAGCAATTGGAAAATCAAAAGATGTGGCACTGGCAAAGTCTATAGTCAGCAATCTCTACAAAGTGATAGAGAGCAAGGATGTCAGTTTAAAGACAAAGTGCATCTGATCCAAATAATGGACTTCCAGTTATTTGCTGTACATCTAAGAGTTGACAGTGAGTAATGACAACATAAGAAGAATCAATGACTTTAAATAGTGGTGCTGGAGAAGGACACTAAATATCCAATGGACTGACATAAGAATGAGCAAATATATTGTGAAAAGAATGTCGTTGTTGTTGTTATGTGCCATCCAGTTCCTTGCAACTCATAGCGACCCTATGTACAACAGCCCTAAACCCTGCTCTGTCCTGTGCCAATCTCATTGCCTCTGACACATCCATCCCGATTACCCCAGTCACTGAATCAATCCACCTCATAGAGGGTCTTCCCCTCCTGCGCCGTCCTCCACTTTGCCCAGCATGGTGTCCCTCTCCAAAGACGTGTCTCTCCTTACAACATGTCCAAAGTATGTCAGGCAAAGTCCCAGAATCCTTGCCTCCAAGGAGCAGCCTGGTTTAACCCTCTCGAGGATGAATATGTTTGTTTTCTTGGCAGTCCATGGTACATTCAGTACTCTTCTCCAGCACCACAGCTCAAAGGCGTCAATTCTCCTTCTATCCTCCCTAGTCATTGTCCAACTCTCTGATGCATAACAAGTGATTGCAAAGACCATGGCCTGTATCAGGCAGACCTTAGTCTCCAAAGAGACACCGTTACTCTTGAGTACTTTAGAGGGGTCCCTAACAGCAGACTTTCCCATCGCAATACATTTTTTGATTTCCTGGCTACTGATGCCAAGATGGTTGACCGTGGAGCCGAGCAAACTGAAGCTGTGAACAATCTCAATCTCTTCGCCACCCATCCTGATGCTACCAATTGGTCCAGTGGTGAGAATCTTTGTCTTCTTGACATTGAGCCTCAGTCCATACTGAAAGCTGCAGTCCTTGACCCTCTGCAGTAAGTGCATGAGGTCCACCTCAGTTTCAGCGAGCAGGGTTGTGTCATCTGCATAACGCAGATTGTTGATAGATCGCCCACCAATCCTAATGCCACACTTCTTCTCATAGAGCCCCGCCTCTCAGATAATCTGTTCTGCATCCAGGTTGAAAAGGTATGGAGACAGGACACATCCCTTGTGTACACCCTTCCCAATTTTGAACCATTCAGTGTTGCCCTGCTCTGTTCTGACTACTGCCTCTTGGTCCAAGTATAGGTTTCACATTAGCACGATTAAATGTTCTGGGATTCCCATTCTTCTCAGAGTCAGCCACAGTTTGTTATGATCCACGCAGTCAAATGCCTTTGCATAATCAATGAAACACAGATAGACATTCTTCTGGTATTCTCTGCCTTCAGCTAAGATCCATCTAATATCAGCAACAATATCCCTAGTACCACGACCCCTTCTAAACCCAGCCTGGACTTCTGGCCGTTCTCTGCTGATGTACTACTGTTCCAGTCGTTTTTGGATAATCTTCAGTAGAATCTTGCTTGCATGTGAAATCAATGATATTGTTCTGTAGTTTCCACACTCAGTTGGGTCGCCCTTCTTTGGGATGGGAACAAATATAGATCTCTTCCAGTCAGTTGGCCAAGTGGTTGTTCTCCAGATTTCCTGGTACAACTTGGTGAGCATATCCACGGCAGCATCTGTTAGCTGAAATACGTCAATTGGTATACCATCTATTCCGGGGGTCTTATTTTTTTGCTATTTCCTTCAAAACAGCTTGAACTTCTGCCTCCATCACCATAGGCTCTGGCTCAAATGCTATTTCATTAAATTCTTCTGTATCCGCCAATTCCTTTCTATACAATGACTCAGTATATTCCTTCCATCTTCTTTTGATACCTCCTGGATCATTTAACATTCTGCCTAAAGCATCCTTGATTGTAGCAACTCGAGGTTTGAATTTGTTCTTCAGTTCTTTGAGCTTAAGAAATGCTGAACGAGTTCGGCCCTTTTGATTTTCTGACTCTAGCTCCTTGAACATTTCATTGTAGTATTTTGCTTTGTTATTCGCTGCTGCCTTTTGGAATCTTCTGTTCAGCTCTTCAGGAAATTTATAAGGGGGAATAATGGCCATGTCCTGAGGAGGCGCCAGTGCATGGAGAAAGACATCATGTTCTGAAATGTAACGCATCAGAAAAGAAACAGAAGATACTCAATGAAATGGATTCACACAGTGTCTTCAGCAATGGGCTGTAGCACACTAAAAATGACACATAATAGTGCTAGTTCCATATCTGTTTTTTATTGGTCACCATGAGTTGTAATTGACTCAATGGCACATAACAACAATAGCAGCAGGATTAAAATGAATCATCTTAGAGATAGTAAAGGGAATACCATGCTAATAAAAAAAGAAGAGCCAAGAGTGGAGCGTATTTCCTTTGGATTTGAGACTCCTATATTAAATCTTCCTGATTCAAATTGTTTTTCTGTTAAACATCCTTCTAGGTTGTACAGCACTTGTCTGTACAGTGCTGAACAGAGGTAACTCGTGGTTGCTGTGATGCTAAAAACTATGACAATGATGTGCCAAATGTGGTAATGGTTACCCATGGTGGACAGTGTTTAGGGGAACTTCTGGATTAAAACAAGCTTGGAAGCAGGAGTCACATCCACTTCAGAAATGGCTTGCCTCTGGAAACTCTATGAACAGTGCTCAGGCCTTCCGTTCATAGGTTTGCTATGAGTGGTCACTGACTCAACAGCACCTAACAACAGCAACAATACACTAAATCTCTGGTGGCCTAGTGTCAAGAAGCTTTGCTGCAATCTTGAAGGTAAGTGGTTTGAGGCTGCTAACTGCTGCTCCAAGGAATAAGGATGGGAAATTGCCGCCCTCCAACCCCCAATGAAGCCTGAAAACCTACCAGAGGGTCAGCTATGGGTCAGTTCTGATGCTATGGTATACAACAACAACAACAACAGCAACACTAAATCTCTTCAATCCAGGAAACTGAGATAGATATAAAATAAAAAAGTGGCAAGAGTTGTTGGCAGAAAGGTGACAGTAATGTAACTAAAAGAAAGACAAGACACAGAAAGGGAGACTTTCTGGTCCACAGAGCCAGAAACCTGAGAGTCTTTAAACAAGAGACTTGCTGACAAAAAAGGTATACTTCTGAGTACTCCCCAGGAGAGCTAAGATTTCAGATTGACTGAGATGCAGTTGAGCACCTTTAAGTAAGAGCCTAATTAGCAAAGTGTGGGCTTTTGAATATCAGTCTTAAGACTAAGGTGCGCCTGATTCATGTCATAATCTTTGCAATTACTTGCTATGTGTCAAAAAGCTGAACAATGACTAGGGATGGTAAAAGGAGAATTGGTGCCTTTGAGATGCACTGTTAGAGAATAGTATTGAATATACCAAGGACTGCTAAGAGAATGAATAGGTTCATCCTGGAGAGGGTGAAAATAGGCTACTCCTTGAGACAAGCATTCTGAAGCTTCATCTGACATACTATGGACATGTTGCAAGAATTGACCAGTCCTTGGAGATGTGCATCATGCTTGGGAGGGTGGAGGGACAATGCAGGAGAGGAAGAGCCTTGATAAAATGGGTTGATTCAGTGACTGGGATAATGGGGGTAGGTTTGTCAGAGACAGTAAGATTGGCACAGGATAAAGCAGGGTTTAAGACTTGTACATAGGGTCTCAGGCGACTCAATGGCACACATAATAACGACAACAACAAATGAGTTTTACAAGATTTGCCTAAGAACAGAATAGGTTGGACTTTCCAGTAGAGGACTTTGGGCAAGACTGTGAAGGGATTATCCTGATTTATCAATTTTATCTGAGTTATTTCTATTCTTAATTGTTACCTATTACTTTCTGAGGAAGCACTAATGGCCTAGTGGCAAAAAGCTGTACAATAATGGGCTATCTCCTCCTGTGTGATTAACAGTCTCTGAAAACCCACAGACGAGTCAAGTATGGGTTGGCTCCAAGTCGATAATAAACAACAACAACTTTCCTACTATATCCCATGCATATGAATACCATTTGTGTGTTCTGTGTGGCTATTGCAATATATTACTGAGTTTAGCAGAGAAGTATAGAGTACAGTTGGAGGAGGGCAGTTGTTGTCAAAATTGTAAATGAAATCAAGGAGTGGAAGAATACCTGACCTCTATAAGAACCAACCTTGGTTGGCTGATTCTGATAATGGTGATTCTGGACTCCTTTTAAAGTTAAAGGAGGTCAGACACATTTTGCAAATAATTTTACACTAGTTACCATTGACTTTCTAACTCAATTTATGGTCATTTCATATATTAAAGAATAGAATTGTTTCATAGAATTTTCTTAGACATAATCTTCTTTATTTAAACAAATTAACAAGTTTACATTCTAAAGTGTCACTAGGTGACCCTTCAAGGTCAAATTGTTTGCAGCATCCAGGAATATATCAAGAGAGTGCAAGACCCTATGTATCTCATAATTGATGCCGAACCCAGAGTCTTTCATCCCAATGTCTAGCACTCATGTCCCATGATGGTAATAGATCATTTTGATTTTCGGAAATGAAAATATTAAGTCATTATCTTAATTTAAATTAATGAATGCTGTCAGGGATAAAATTTGAATTTCTTATTTGAATAAAAGATAAACTTAAGAATTAGGCTCTACTAGATTATACCTCATTTTTTATCATTCATACTCTAGTTACTTTATGGAGTTTTTCCATTTTTGAAACAAAGCTGCTTCAAACTACTGTGTCTTTCTGTTGGCTGCTTCATCTCAATTGCCTTCTACTCATGGCTGTTAAGTGACCCTTGGAGCAGGTATTCAGAGTCTGTAAATAATCTACTTTTTTCCTTCCATTTAGTTTCTCTTCTTTGAAAATTTACCTTAAACAATTTATCTCTCTTGAAAAAAATTCCATAATCCCAATGTTATATGGCCTCACGGCCATAAACTGTGCTGCAATCCCCCAAACACACAGTTTAAACCCACCATGTGCTCAGTGGGAGAAAGGAGGGCCATCCCCTAATAGGTAATTCACTATCTCTGAAAACCCTCAGGAGGGTCAGCTATGGGTTTGTTCCAAATCACAGTAGACAACAACATTCTAAATTCCAATAAACCTGTGTGAGGAAGACCTCAGATGAGATGGATTGATACAGTGACTGGTGCAATGAGGGTTGGTGTATTGGAATTAAAGAGACTGACTCAGGACAGGACAGGGTTCAGAGCTGCTGTACATATAAGGTCGCTATCCATTTCTGTAATAGCTTGATTCTGGAAACCCTATGAACCTGGAGAAAGGGTGAAAGTTATACAGGTGTCCAGGTCTTTCCTTCATAGGTTTGCTATGAATCGCCTACAACAGCATAGAGAGAGATCAGTTGGTCTAGTGGACAGACAGTCATGCACCCAAGCCAAAGGTGGGTGACTCTACTCCACATGCCTCTGGCCTGCCTTTAATTGTTTTGGTGAAACATTCTTCTAGGTCATATAACCCTGGTATGTCCACTTGCTGTACAGAGGTAACTTGTGGTTGCTGTGAAGCCGAGCACTGTGACACTGATGTTTCAAATGCGATAATGGCTATCCATGGGGGATGGTGTTTGGTGGAGATCCCTGATTAAAACAAGCTTGGAAGCAGGAGTGGTATCCACTTCCATAATAGCTTGCCTCTGGAAACCCTATGACCTTGGAGAAAGGACCAAAGGTATATAGGTGTCGAGGTCTTTCGCTTATAGGGTCACTATGAGTCGCTTACGACTCGACGGCACTTAACAAGAACAACAACATGGGTTGTTGGCAAGTTAATGGCACATAACAACAACAACTGTGTGAAATACACTGTCATTCAATACACTGCTAATGCAGACTCCTCCCCCTTCTCTTTCATGAGGCTCAAATCTACTTGAAAAGATACCGTGTCTTATTTTACTTAAAATGAAGCTATAAAAAGTTCTTCAATTAGGAATAGTTTTTATCAAGTTATGTATTAATCTGTCATAGTTTGGCAGTAAAATATATCCCCCTAAAGAATCAATTTTACAGTCTTTGAAGAAGTTCTTCATGACATTTTCTTTAAAAATTAGGAATCAGTCTTTGAAAACAGGCTTTAAAGGAATCTTATGAACTGACTAATTAATGCTTAAAAAAGGTTTTAATGTGAAACTCACTTTTAAATTATAAAAATCCGAACAAAAAAAGAAATAGAGCTTTCTGGAGTTCAAAAGTGTTTTATTTGATTACAATATTGAAGAGACAACAAGTCTTATTAGACCCACAATCTTTTATTATCATATTTGAGACATTTCCAAATTTGAATTGTACTGTAAAGTATATATTTGAGTGACATCTCAGATTAAACATTCTATCAGCAATGAAACAAAGTGGTATTTGTCATGGAGTCCTAATTACTGGATTTAGTGTATTAAAACACAAACTTTTCTTAGGCAGAAGTCAGTATTTGAAATATTTAAATAAAGTCCAGTATTAAACAGAATTCAAAATACTAAAGAGTTGAATAGAAGATTTCAAAAGGCAGCACAGGATGACAAAGCAAAATATTGCAATGAAATGTGCAAGGAGTTGGAGTCAGAAAATCAAAAAGGCCTAACTCGCTCAGCATATCTTAAGCTCAAGGAACTGAAGAACAAATTCAAACCTCGAGTTGCTATAATCAAGGATGCTTTCGGCAGAATGTTAAATGATCCAGGAAGTATTAAAAGAAGATGGAAAGAATATACTGAGTCACTGTATAGAAAGGAATTGGACACAGAAGAATTTCATGAAACAACATATGAGCAAGAGCCTATGGTGATGAAAGAAGAAGTCCAGGCTGCTTTGAAGGAAATGGCAAAAAATAAGGCTCCAGGAATAGATGGTATACCAATTGACATATTTCAGCTAACAGAAATAGGTTTAAAATCTCAGATATAATGTCAAAATATGATCTTGATTCTATCCCATTGAAATTTAAAAATCTTATTAACATCAAGGATATCACCCATGAAAAGAGCAGAGTCACTATAAAGACAGAAAAAAAAAGAAAAAAATGGTTGTCAGAAGGGACCGAAAATGGCATTTAACTATTGAGAAGGCAAAACACAGGTAAGAGATGCTGAGGTAAAAGAACTGAAAATATTTCAAAGGGCAGCTCAGGAAGGCAAACTAAAGTGTAAGAATGGAATGTACAGAGAGATATGAAATTGGATACTTAAAAGAGAGAAACTCCTTTAACATTTCTCAAGCTGAAAGAGCTGAAAAACATATTTCAAGCATAGAGTTGCAACACTGCAAGCTGCTACCAGAAAAAAAAAAATAAATAAAAATCGAACAATCCGGGAAGCAACCAAATAAGATAGAGGGAATATACAGAATTACTATACCAAAAATATTTGGTTGGCCCTAAAATATTTTAGGAAGTAGCCTATGACCAAAGACCAATGGTGATAAAAGAAGAATTTCAAGCTATGCTAAAGGCATTGGCAAACCATAAGACTCCAAGAATCAATGGGATATAAATTAACAAGTTTTAACCAACACATACAGCCCAGGATGTGCTCACCAGTTTGTGTTGCTGTATTTTTTTATAAGTTTTGGAATTTTCCTACTTGTCAGATATGGCTAACCAATTATACCTTTATAATTTCTTTTACTAAAAATACTGCTGGTGAAGAAGTAAAAACTCAGAGTAGAAGTGAGAGTAGTGTCAAAGCTCATTTTCCTATTTCTCTGTGTGTTGATATCACCTTCAGTTTCTTTTTGTGGTACTTATTCAGTTTCTGAAGATAATTTAACATAACATAGGCATTTATACATTTATATGAAAAAATATAAACCACAATGAATCACATTTGTATCTATGAGCCTATTTCTGTTGTATAGTGGCTGGAGCAGGGAGTATAATAAATAAGCTTAGCCCTTGTCTTTAAAAAGAAAATAGATTTTCTCCGTTAACAGTAAAGATACAATCCCTGACACAAAAATCTCTGGCCTCAAAAGATTCATGCTGTATTTGTTGCTTCCCTGAACTTCTCCTGATGATGACCGTCTCCTTTTCTGTCACGGCATATTCTCAATTTAATGGAAAAATAGCCAATTCCTTTGTGGACAGACATGTTGCAGTCTCTCTGTCAATTTATTAATTTTTTTAAAGATCTTCCTTTTTTTCACCCTCCACCTTTCCAAGTATATGTTTTTTTCCAAAGAATGGCTCCTCCTAATAACACATCTAGAATATGTAAGATGTTTCACCATCCCTACATTTATAGAGCACTCTTTGGTTGTCCTTTCTACAACATACCTTTGATTGTTCTTTCTTCAGGCTGTGGGATATTTAGTACTCTTCTCTAACACCACTACCCTAAAGCACTGATTCTTCTTCTGGCATCCTTCACGGTTTAATATTCAGATACATAGCTAGTAATAATACTTAGTTTTTAAAATACTGGTTTTGTTTGTTTTCTAATCCTCCTAATTACACTAAGAATAATTCACATAGATTATCTGTAGCTATATGTTAATGAGAATGACATAAAATAAAATATATAGATATATTTGTAAATACATGAAACTGTTTTAGAGTCAAATATATATTAAAGTATTGATGATGATATTTTGTCATCATGTCAGCTACATCTCATAGCAAATTGATAAACAATATCTCTTAACCTTGCCCTATTTTGAGCCAACTTCCCCATATTTGACTCCTTTGTCCTATTGCCACAATCCCTGTGTCAATCTATCTCATCCACAGTCTCATCTCCTGTCTGACCCTCCACCTGTCCAAACATGATGTCTATCTCCAAGGACTTGTCCCTCCTGGCAACATGGCAAGTATGTAAGATAAAAATCCTTGCCTCCCAGGAACTAACTGGTTTTACCCATTCCAGAACAGACCTGTTTGTTCTCTTGGCATTTCATGGTATAGCCAATACCCTTCTTCTGTATCACAACTCAAAGGTATAAATTCTTCTTCTGTCATCTTTATTCATGGTGTAACTCTCAGATGCATAGCCTCTATAATAACATTGCAGTTCTTTAACACTCTGAAGAGGTCCCTGACAGCAGAATTTCCTAAAGCAATTCACTTTTTGATTTCCTAACTGCTGGTGCTAAGAGTGTTGATTATGGATGTGAGCAAGATGAAATTATGAACCACCTTACTATTTTCTCCATCTATCATGATGCTGCCAACTGGTCTGGTGAGGAGAACCTTTGTTTTCTTGATTTTGAAATACAACAATATTGAAAACTACAGCTATTGATATTCTGCAATAAAAGTGTCAAGTCCTCCTCAGTTTCAGTGAACAAGTTTGTGTCATCTGAATAATGCAGGTTGTTGATAAGTTGACCTCCAATCCTGATGTCATATTCATTTTCATAAAGTCCAGTCTCCTGAATGATCTATTCTGTATGTAGATTGAAAAGAAATGGAGAAAGAATGCATTCCTAATGCACTTCTTTCTTGATTTTAAACCATGCTGTGTGCCCTTGCCCTGATTGTATAACAGTTCCTGGTTTAGATATAGGTTTCACATGAAAATAAGCAATTGTTCTGAAATTCCCGTTCTTCCCAATAATAGAAGTTGTTGTTGTTATATGTCATCTAGTTGTCTGGGACTCAAAGCTCTGAACCCTGTCTGTCCCAAGCCAATCTCATTGTCTTTGCCACACCTACCCCATTACCCCAGTTACTGTGTCAATCCATCGCATCTGGTGTCTTCCTCTTCTGTGCTGTCCTTCCAGCTTTCCTTAAATAATGTCCTCATCTAAGGACTGGACCCTTCTGGTGATGTTGCCAACATATGTGAGACAGAGCTTCAAAATCCTTGTCTCCAAGGAGCAGCCTGGTTAGGCCCTCTCCTGGACAGATTTGTTTGTTCCCATGGCAGTCTGTGATATGTTCACTCCAGCACCACAACTCAAAGACATCGATTCTTCTTCTCTCATCCTTAGTCACTGTCCAGCTCTCTGATGCATAGCCTGTAATTGTGAAGACCATGACTTAGATCTGGTGCACTGTGGTCTCTAGATTGACATTGTTGCTCCTCGGTACTTTGGAAAGGTCCCTGATAGCCACTTTCCAAATAAAATTTGTCTTTTAATTTATTGCTGCTAGTACTCAAGAATGTTGACCAAGCAAGCTGAACCTGTTAACAATCTCTTTCTCTTCTTTAATTATCATGATGCTGCCAATTGACCCAGTAGTGAAGAATGGGAGTAGAAAATATTAATAGTAATTAACTATTTGTATTTTTATAGGTAAATCTAAGGAGAAAAAGAGAAAAATAAGGAACAAAGTAATGAACATAGTGAAATAAATAGATTAGAACTACAATTGATGAAGAATCACCATTAATCTGTGTTATTCAGATGATATAATCTTGCTTTCTTGCTGAAACTAGAAAGGACCTAAACACTTGCTCCATAAAGTCAAGTGTTATAGTCTTCAATATGGATTGAAGCACAACATCAACAGAACAAATATTCTCACCACTGGGATCAATTTGCTGAAGAACCCAGTAAGGTGAACCTGATCTAGTCAATGGTTTTTGCAATTGCTTGCTATGCATCAGAGAACTCATGCATTTGAGCTGTGGTGCTGGAGAAAAGTTTTGAACCTACTATGGAATGCCAAGAAAACAAATAGGTCTTAATTGGAGATTGGGAAACCAGGTTGGCTGGGATTTTGAAGTTGTTTCACATACCTTGGTCACGTGTTCAGGAGAGACTAGTCCTTGAAGAAGGAAATCATGTTTAGAAGGGTGGAGGGACCCTGCAGGAGAGGAAGACTCTAGATGAGATGAATTGATATTAACTGGGCCAATGGGCCTATGTGCATAGGAATCAGTGAGACTGGCCCAGGACAAGGCAGGCTTCAGAAATATTGGGCTTAGCTATGAGTCACTATAAGTCTCAGACAATCTGATGGCACACAACAACAACAACAACAACAGCATTGGTCCTTGGTAATAGGTGAAAGAATGGGAAATAAAGTACTTGAAATTGTGATTTTAATGGTGACACATTGATATACAGCCTCCATCTGTCATATTTGGTGTACTGGGATCGTTTCCTGGCTACTATGATGCCTGAAGCTATGTTAATGGTAACCTACTATTACACCTCCTGAGTGGAGTGTTAATTTCAATCTTTGCCTCAGGCTGTTTTTCCCAAGGAATCCAAGTGAAGCAGCTAGATATCAAAACCAACATTCAAATAATGTACAATTTAAAGATTTTATTAGTGGGTTTTTTTTGTTTATCATCTCAAACACTGTAAAATGCTATACACTTATTTGAAAAATTCCTAGTCTCATCTATTTAGTGATAGAAGTGAAATTTAGAATCATTTTTTAGCTGGAAAATATATTTTTCTGATAACCAAGAAAACATATTTATTAATGAAAACTTGAAAAATTTAATACTTTCAATAATTATATCTGTTGTTGTGGATTTAGGTTCCATTAAGCTAATTTTGACTGATAGAAACCTTGTGTAAAATAGAGCAAAATACTGTACCTTCCCAAGGCATCGTTACAACATATTAGTTGACTGCATGTTTATTTACAAAAGTAAGACGTTGGTAAAATATTTTTAATTACTTGATAGCATTTTGTTATATGTAGAGCTGCTAACTATAAGAGTGGCAGTTCAAATCCCCAACTAGGCAGTCCATGGCTCCTGATAAGATTATCAACTTCAGTAACCTAATTAGGGCTGCCATTAATTGGAATAAGTTAAATGACAGTGGTCTGTGTTTGCTTTATTTTAATTTGTTTTATTTTTTACTTTAATAGTTGATATGTAAATTTAAATAATCACTCACTTGCCTTCCACAACAAAACCTACTCCTGGCTGACTCACCAGCTGGTTTTCACCTGATGGTATGCATAGGAATCAGATCGACTACATCTGTGGAAGGAACCGCTGGAGAAGCTCAAT
>NW_006400140.1:98623-103774 GCF_000299155.1 Elephantulus edwardii | reverse complement strand
TGTCAGAGGCGGTGCGGTTGGCGCAGGATAGAGCAGGGTTTAGAGCTGTTGTGCATAGGGTCGCTATGAGTCGGAAACGACTCGACGGCACATAACCACAACAACAACAACAAGTTTTAATAATAGTCATATTAATAAGTAGTGTTCCTCATAAGGACATAATCCATGTGGGCATAATCCTGGGGACATAATATGGACATAATAAAATATAGACATAATCCTATCATTGACAGCATTATATCAGAATAGATCGTGAAATATTTTTCTTGTGATTAATATTACACCATTTTTCTGTTTGTCTTTCTTAGCATTTCATTTTCTACTAATATATTTACATTTCATTGTTGTTATTAAGTCCCATTGAGTCATAGATGACTCATAGTGACCCTATGAACAAAAGACCTGGACACTTGCATAACTTTCATCGTTTCTCCATGTTCACAGAATTCCCAAAGGCAAGCCATTTCAGAAGTGGATGCATGCCACTCCTGCTTCCAAGTTTGTTTTAATTGGGAAGTTTCACCAAACACTGTCCACCATGGGTAACCATTATTACATTCGACACTTCAGTGTCACAGTGTTTAGCATCATAGCACCATGAGTTACCCTTGTACAGCAAATGGACAGACCAGTGCTATATCATTTAGAAGAATGTTTGACCAAAAACAATTAAAACCAGGCCTGACGACCCAAATGCGTTGTTATATAGGTGGTCAAATCACATAATCTCACACCCACTAACAAGTCTACAATCCATCTTAATCCTCACCAGAACCAGCAAACAAGCCTCTGTAGAATCCAGCTGCTGCAGACAACATACAGATTGTTTCATTAAAAATTGCCTATGCTGGTGCATATTACACTACTAACAACAACAATAAGAAAGTTCAGTATTTCATGAATTCTGAAACTAAACTCTCATGAAGTTTGAATCCACCAACAACTACTTAGATGAAATAAATTGATGGTCTCCTCCCTTTGAGACTTATTGGTTCAGAAACCCAATAGAAAATCACTGAGTCAGAATTAATTTGATTATTATTGTGAATGTCTAGTTTGGTGAATGTCTGGAATATAGATTTTTAATCACTATCTTCATATTCTATAACTGCTAATTTCCCCAGATTCATACTTTGTACCTTCCATGCTCTTAGTATTAGTGGATATTTTCATGTTCTATTTCTCATTTTGAAATATTTAGGAGACTTTCGCTCACTCATTTATAGCTATCAAGTCAGAATCAATTGACTCTTCATAAGACTTCCAGGACTGTTAATCACAAGGGAGATTATTTTCTCTCTTGTTCAAATTCCAACTACAAGAGAGATACGACTTCGAGTCAGTTATGCAACGCCTTATTGATTACACTATCAGATTTTCTTTTTGAAATACTAGAAGTCTGAATTAAGATCAATGGTTCTAGCATAAGTTATTCCCTCTATCAGTTCTGCAGGAAGATCTTTAATTTCCTTTTTAAAAAAATCTCTAGGCTCAAGGTTCTTTGAAGATCTACATATGCCTTGGAATTGAAGGTGCTTTTTTCCCTGGCTTCTTTCATGTTTGTGTAGATCCAAAACCAACTGGAACAGCACATCAACAGAGAACTTCCAGAAGTCCAGATGGGGTTTCAAGTGGACCATGGTACTAGGCATACTGTAGCTAATTTTAGATGTATTTTGGCTAAAAACAAGGAGTACCAGAAGAATGTCTATCTTTGTTTCATTGATTATGCAAAGGCATTTGACTGTGTGGATCATAACAAACTGTGGCTGACTCTGAGAAGAATGGAAATCCCAGAACACTTGATTGTGCTAATGTGGAACCTATACTTGGACCAAGAGGCAGTCGTCAGAACAGAGCAAGGAAACACTGCATGGTTCAAAATTGGGAAGGGTGTGTGCCAGGGCTGTATCATGTCTCCATACCTTTTCAATCTTTATGCAGAACAGGTTATCCAGGAGGCTGGGCTCTATGAGGAGAAATGTGGCATCAGAATTAGAGGAAGAATCATCCACAATCTGTGTTATGCAGATGACACAACCTTGCTTGATGAAACTGAGGGGGACCTGGGGCACTTGCTGTGGAAGGTCAGGGAGGGCAGTCTTCAATATGGATTGAGACTCAATATCAAGAAAACAAAAAATTCTCACCACTGGGCCAATTGGCAGCATCAGGATGCATGGTGAAGAGATTGAGATTGTTTATAGTTTTGGTTTCCTTGGATCCACAGTCAACACTATTGGCAACAGCAGCCAGGAAATTAAAAGATGTATTGCGATAGGAAAGTCTGCTATTAGGGACCTCTCTAAAGTGCTGAAGTGCAAAGATGTCAGTCTGGAGACTAAGGTGCACCTGATACAGGCCATGGTCTTTGCAGTCACTTGCAATGCATCAGAGAGCTTGACAATGACTAGGGATGATAGAAGGAGAATTGATGCCTTTGAGCTGTAGTGTTGGAGAAGAGTATTGAGGGTACCATGGACTGCTAGGAAAACAAACAGGTTTATCCTTGAGAGGGTGAAGCCGGGCTGCTCCTTGGAGGCAAGGATTCTGAAGCTTCTTCTGACATACTTTATACATGTTGCAAGGGGGGACCAGTCCTTGGAGAGGGACGTCATGCTTGGAAGGGTGGAGGGACAGCACAGAAGAGGAAGACGCTCAATGATTGATTGAATGACTGTGGTAATGGGGTACGTGTGTTGGAGATGCTGAGATTGGCACAGGATAGGGCAGAGTTTAGGGCTGTTGTACATAGGGTCACTATGAGTTGCAGGTGTCTTGATGGCATATAACAACAATAACAAGAACAATTGACATATTAGTGCAATTTTTAATGAAGACATATTAACTACAAATCAATGAATTAATTTCAATTATTATTAATGTCTTTGTTACCATTAGGTTCTCTATGTCATGGCTATCCTATACAACTCTAAGAAGCATTGTTCATGTGTCATCCTCACAATCACTGCCTTATTTAAGTTCTTATAATAAAGAGCAAAGCCCACATAGGGAAGCAATACCTGACCTTTACCAACCTCACAAAGAGAAATGTTCCTGCCAACTGTATAAACAACACAAACCAATTCTCATGAGGTAAGACATGCCCCCCTCACCTTTTTCTTCTCATCTCACACCAATGTTACTACTTAACTATGTCCAAATATCTGATGTGATATCTCATGGACCATACAGAACCATGTTGATGAAGTAAAAAGTTATAATCCAGATTAGTATCAGAATATACTCAGGACAGCTTTCAAGACATGCACCTAGGCACCTCAGCCTTGAGCTTCATGGCTTTAGACCAGTGTTACAAAGTCTTCAGTTCCATAAATATTGGATCTCTTTTCCTCTACCCTCAAATTGTCCAACAAACTTGGGCAAAGGCTATTAACTTATCTCTTTTTCCATCTTTGGGGGACAGCATACCCAAGATCCTCTTTTGTCTCGTATCAGGTCCCTGGTTCTCCAATGTGCCTGGTATTAGTTGTTGTTCTGGTCCTCAATGACACAATGACAAGTTACATCTTTTTTTTTCTTCTTCTTAGTCTTTGCTTGCTAGGAAAGATGATTTTTCTTCCTGCTGCTGGATCACTCAATTTAATTGTGAGACTAGCCAGGCCCCTTGTAGAATAGTGAGACTGGCCAATGCCCCTTGTGGATGCGCTACAACAGCTTATACACATATTCCCACAAATCCACATGGTTAAGTCAGGCAGGAAATGGCTGGGAAAGTCATATTGAAAGATAACTTCTTAAACCACAGTTTGCAGCCATGGTGTTAATCTATCTTTTTCATGTATCCTCTCCTTTATCAAGCATTAAGTATTGTTGTTAATAATAAGCATTAAGTATTGTTGTTAATAATATGTGCCACCTTATAATTTGCATTTATTAGTTTATCAAAGTAAATTTTTCTAATCTCTTAATTATTTTTCTTGATGTCTTCTACTAACTGTTAATTAAGAATCTTTTCCTGTGACATAAAGATTATATATATATATATATATATATATATATGATATGTTGTTGTTGTTGTCATGTGCCATCGAGTCGCTTGCAACTCATAGCGACCTTATGTACAATAGCCCGAAACTCTGCTCTGTCCAGTACCAATTGCACCGTCTCTGATACACTCATTCCGATTACCCCAGTCACTGAATCAATCCACCTCATAGAGGGCCTTCCTCTCTTGCGCTGTCCCTCCACCCTACCAAGCATGATGTTCCTCTCCAAGCACTGGTCCTCCCTTACAACATGTCCAAAGTATGTTAGACAGAGCCTCAGAATCCTCGCCTCCAAGGAGCAGCCCAGTTTAACCCTTTCCAGGATGAATCTGTTCGTTTTCCTAGCAGTACATGGTACCTTCAATACTCTTCTCCAGCACCAAAGCTCATAGGCATCAATTCTTCTTCTATCCTCCTTAGTCATTGTCCAACTCTCTGATGCAAAGACCATGGCCTGTACCAGATGCACCGTTGTCTCCAGAGACACATCGTTGCTCTTCAGTACTTTAGAGAGGTCCCTAACAGCAGACTTTCCCATCACAATATGTCTTTTAGTTTCCTGGCTACTGGTGCCAAGTGTGTTGACTATGGAGCCAAGTAAACTAAATCTGTGAACAATCTCAATCTCTTCACCTTCCATCCTGATGCTGCTAATTGGTCCAGTGGTGAGAATCTTTGTCCTCTTGACATTCGGCCTCAATCCTTTTGGAGTCTGCAATCCTTGACCCTCTGCAGCAAGCTCTTCAGGTCCTCCTCAGTTTCAGCAAGCAGGATTGTGTCATCTGCATATCTCTTCCACCAATCTTGACCCCACATTTCTCTTCATAGAGCCCAGCCTCGAGATAATCTGTCTGCATACAGGTTGAAAAGGTATGGAGACAGGACACATCCCTGGCATACACCCATCCTAATTTTGAACCATGTAGTGTTTCCTTGCTCTGTTCTGAAGACTGCCTCTTGGTTCAAGTACAGGTTTCTCAGTAACACGATCAAGTGTTCTGGTATTCTCATTCTTCTCAGAGTCAGACACAGTTTGTTATGCCTTTGCATAGTCAATGAAACACAGATATACTTTCCCTTGGTGTTCCCTGTTTTCAGCTAAGATCCATCTAACATTAGCTACAATATCCCTAGTACCACT
>NW_006400140.1:96857-98063 GCF_000299155.1 Elephantulus edwardii | reverse complement strand
ATATATAATATATAATCTCTGGGTTCTTAGAGTTTAATTAATCCATGAAATCTTTCAATATAACAGTAATTTAATTTGGTCTTATAAATACCTTTCAAATTTATTTATTTGCTATAGACTTAATAAACTAAGTTATTTTTATTAATGTTTATCCTGATAACATTTCATATTACCAAAAGTCAAGCTTAAAATTGTTGTGTGGGTTCTCATTGGTGATGACTCACATCAGATTTCTGAGATTTTTTAATATTTGTAGTATATTCTACAGCTGGTATGTTTAAACTTCTGAACTTTATATTAGAAACTAAACACATTTCTCCATATGCTGCTAGGTCTCCTTATAGTCTGTAACTAAGATAATTTTAATATTCATCAAATACATAAATTTAAAGATGAAGGCACACTGGACACAGACATGGTATTTTCAGTTGTTCCTATGGACCTAAAAATTGAACAATGAGTAAGGATGAGCAAAGAAGAACTTATAAGTTTGAATTTTCGTGTTGAGGAAATATAGTATCTCCTGAACTGCCTTTGAATAAATAAATAAATTTGTTTAGGAAGAAATGAAACCAGTATGTTCCTTAGAGATAAGGATGATGAAACTTCTTCAAAACTTTGGTTGGACCTATTGCATGGAGTGGGAAGGTTTCTCATAACGCTAACTTACTGGGAAAGGTGGAGAGTCAGTAAAAAACAGATAACTCTCAATGACATGTATTGACATAGTGACTACAAGAATAAGCTTGAGTACTCATGAAATGTGAGAGGAGCTAGAGTCGGAAAGTCAAAAGAGCCGAACTTGCTCAGCATTTAAGTTCAAAGAACTGAAGAACAAATTCAAACCTCGAGTTGCTACAATCAAGGATGCTTTGGGCAGAATGTTAAATAATCCAGGAGGAATCAAAAGAAGATGGAAGGAATATACTGAGTCATTGTATAGAAAGGAATTGGTGGATACAGAAGAATTTAATGAAATAACATTTGAGAAAGAGCCTACGGTGATGAAGGAAGAAGTTCAAGCTGCTTTGAAGGAAATAGCAAAAAATAAGGCCCCCGGAATAGATGGTATACCAATTGACATATTTTAGCTAACAGATGCTGCCCTGGATGTGCTCACCAAGCTGTGCCAAGAAATATGGAGAACAACCACTTGGCCAACTGACTGGAAGAGATCTATATTTGTTCCCATTCCAAAGAAGGGTG
>NW_006400140.1:87952-95796 GCF_000299155.1 Elephantulus edwardii | reverse complement strand
AGATTCTGGGGCTTCGTCTGACATGCTTTGGACATGTTGTGAGGAGAGACAGGTTTTTGGAGAGGGTCATCATGCTGGGTAGAGTACAGGGACAGCGCAGGAGGGGAAGACCCTCTATGAGGTGGATTGATTCAGTGACTGGGGTAATCGTGATGGGTTTGTCAGAGGCAATGCTACTGGCACAAGACAGAGCAGGGTTTAGGGCTGTTGTACATAGGGTCACTATGAATCGCAAATGACTCGATGGCACATAACAACAATAACAACAAGAACTCATGACAGAGATCATGAAGATGCTGCAGGATGGGGCAAGGTTCTGAAATGTTTCTAGGGTTGTTATGCATTGTAATCACCTTAACAGCAGTCAATAATAATAACAGCATACTCTTGTTGCTGGTGGTAAGAAGGTACACTGCAATCCCAAAGACATATGGTTAGATTCCACCAGCTGCCAGCAACTCCATGAGAGAAAAATGGAAAATATCCTGCTGGACAATTAATTCCCTCTGGAAACCCTCTACATTTTCCTATATGGACCACTTTTGACTGTATGGCACACGACAGCAAGGGAGCTACATGTAAATGGTTCCTTGTTTATAGTCTGCTCTTATGAGTGCAGTGCTTGCCTGTCAGATGCTGTACTAAAGCAAAGCTCCTAGACTAAGATAGACTAGTAGCAAGGATTTGCTATTCATGCCTGAAATAACAAATCTTTGACAACTTATGAACAATACAGCACAGTTGCACAGATATAACACTGGAAGTAGATCCCTCAAATTGGAAAGTACTAAAATATGAGGAAGATAAGCTGCAAACCTCCACTAATAATTGGAAAGTGGAACATAAGAAATTTGAATGTAGGGAAATTGGACTTGATTAAAATTGAAATGGACACATAAAGATTGACAGAATAGGCATTAGCAAGCTGAGATGGACTAGTATTGGCCACTTTGAATTGCATAATCACATGATGAACTATTCCAAGAATGAAAACTTGATGAAAAATCACGGAGAATTAATAGTTTAAGAGTTTTTCAAGATATATTTGAAGTATAATCCCCTGAACTACAGGATACTCTCCATGCACATACAAGAAAGACCTGACGTTATCACTGATATTTTTTCACCTCATATTTTATTATTAGTATCAAGAAGAAATTGCAACATATTTAAGATTTTGCTCAAAACTCGTTTAAACCAAATACCCAAATTTATCACTTACAATTCTTACCTTCCAGTAAACACCTGAACATATTTGAGACCAGTTATGTGTCATAGCAAGAAAACATCTTCCAAAAGCCTCACAAGAAGCATATTTATTATTATTCAAATATATCCACCAACAGCTAAGGCCAGAGAGAAGGAAATTGAAAATTTTTACCAACTTTTGTAGTTCAAATCAAGATGGATTAATAATAATTGTTGATGGGAATGCAAACATTGGAAACAATAAAGAATGTAAGTTGGAAAAAACAAACTTGGTGACAAATATGAAGCTGAAGAATGAATGAATTGAAATTTGTATATTGAGTTATGTATGCATCATAAACACCTTTTTAAAGAAACACACACAGCTAGTTTACACATGGACCTCACCTAATGGATGGCACAGAAATCACATTGGCTATACCCGTAAAAAGAGTCATTGTGGAACTTTGATATCAGAAGTAAAAACCACGTCAGGTGCCAACTGGAAATGGCCATCAGTTAATTAATCATGTGTAAGTTCAAGCTGAAGCTGAAGAAGATTAAAATAAGTTCATCAGAACCAAAATGTGACCCTGAGTTTATTCCATTCGAATTTAAAAATAATTTCAAGAATAGGTTTGAGGGACTAAATGCTAATGCTTGAAGACAAGATGAATTGTGGAATGACTAAAGGTCATTCATTATACAGACAGAGGAGAAAGAAAAAACCAAACTGATATCAGGATAGATAGATAGATAGATAATGGATAGATAGATCTATACATACATAAATAATAAATTGCAGTAGAATGTTGAAATGCCTAAACAAAGGGAAGATATTGAAGAAGTGAAAGAGATGAACAGAAAATTTCCAAGGGCAGCTAAAGAAGGCAAAGTGAAGTATCATAAGAATGTACAAAAATCTGGAGTTAGAGGATAAATATCAATAACCTGCTCAACATCCTTCAAGCTGAGACACCTGAAAAACAAACTCAACCTTCAAGTTGCAATCCTAAAAGAAGCTACAGGCAAACTCTTCTAGGAAGAAGCAAGTAATAAATGTTGGAAGGGATGTAGATAGATTGGAACTCTCATTCAAGGTTGGTGAAACTGTAAAATGGTGTAACCACTCTGGAAGGCAGAGTGACATTTTCTGAAAAAGCTGAGCATAGAATTTGTAAGTAAACCAGTATAATATTTTTAAAAAATTAAATTGTGAAGGACTTCATCTAACTTTGATCCACAATCAACATCCGTGGTATTAGCAATTAAGGAATAAAAAGACATACTGCATTGGCAATGCTTGCTATCAGGGACTTATCCAAAATACCGAGGAACAATTATGTTAACTTGAAGACTAACATGTACCTAATTCTGGTCATAATGTTTTAAATTTCTTACTATGCTTCTGAGATCTAGACAATTAATAAGTTTGATGGAAGAAGAATGTATGCCTTTAAGTTATGGTGTTATAGAAGAGTACTGAATATCCTATGGACTGCCAAAGGAACAAATACATATGTCTTGGAGAAGGTACTGCCAGAATGTTTCTTAGAACCAAGGATAGCAAAGCTTCATCTCACATTATTGAACATGTTACTAGACGGGGCTATTCCTTGGAAAAGGACATCACATGCTAAGACATACGAAAAATCAATTAAAGAAAAGAAGACCCTTAATGAGTTTAATTGACATTGTGATTGCAGCAGTAGGCTCAGATATATCTGAGATGATGAAGATGGCACAGAATAGGACAGAATTCAGACCTATTTTTCATAATATCATTATGAATCCCATCGATGTGTTAGTACATAACACAACACAACAAAATTACAGAAAAGCTTCTCATCTCCACAATACATGACAACAATGGGGAGCTCTGGTGGTCTAGTTGTAAGGAGTCGGTACTGCAACCTGAAGGCACATGTTCGGAATCCACCAGTTGTTCCAAGGGGGGGGGGTTGGCAAACTCCTGTGTCGTTTAAAGTCTCTGAAAGTCTAAGGCTTAGGTATGGGGGGAAAAAAAGCTACACAACACCTACAACACTCAGTCTTGAGACTTCGTCTAATTGTTAGACTGCATCTAATTTGTGTTATTCTTGAGTACTCTTTATTTTCCAGCCCGAATAGTCTGTTTGTCATGGAGCAAGAGTGCCCAACAGGATTTTCTAGACTATAATCCTTTTTAAAATTTTTTTAAACAAGGGAAATTTTAAGTACAGTGCCCCATGTCCACAAATTATGCATTCAAGTTTTCATTTGGGGAAATCACCAGAGTCGGCACCTCTGGAGTCTGGTGGATGAGCTTTGCCCTGGGACAATCATCTTCATGATCATGGTATCTCTCCTACTGGGTAAATATAGACTAAAATATTTATGGTAGAAGATTGCCAAGTTTTCCTCTCATGGAGTTACTGAGTGGGCTTCTATTACCATCTTTTAGGTTAATAGTCAAGAATCAAACAGCATTTAAATATCTAGGGAAAATTGCTAGGTAGTTGTTATTCAGGTGTAAAAAATAACCAAATTTCCTTAATTTCTTCTTCAATATGGACATAAACACAGGTTTGTCAAATTAGAAATGAAAATTTATTATTACTTTATAATTTCACTTGATAAAACTGTAACTTTGTAATCAAGAACCTATTACCTAATTCATTATTTAAGTCTTATTTTAAATACCATATATTCTATAATGTATTTTTGCTATTGTGTTATTTTTGTTCTATACTGAATGAGTATAACTAAAACATTGTCAACCACTCAATAAAAATCACAACAACCTCTAGACCAAAAGATACAGTTGCTCATCATGACCACAGGCATTTACATATTTATCAAAGATATAAATTCAAACTCTTGGTACAACCAAGGAGAAGAAATTGTAAATTTAAATTTTGATCATAGGAGCATTGCTGCTTGCATGATTTAAACAAAAAGACAATGTAACCATTATAGCTTGTTGATGAATTATAATGTTTCCTAGTGTTTTTATTGTTCTCATCCACATTTAAAGGAGTCCAACTGGTCTTTATTTTAGAGTTAAGTGTGATTACAGAAGTTAGATGTCTGAGTTTCATGTTTTCCATTGTGTGTCTGTGAAATGAGCATGAGTCTTCAGTTTCACCAATTTTGGCAATGGGAAGAGCAAACAGGACCCTCTGTGCGGAGCAATGTCACTTTAGAATTCTGACCTAGCTCTTATACCATAGCTAAATTGACCATGACTGAGTTTTAGAGGAGTCAAAGAGGAAACTATGTCCTCCTGATTTTGTCAGCATTTCTAGAAGGTATAATCCTAACAACTGAAGTGAAGATGATGAATAACATCATCAATTCTGACTAATCAAGCAAGTAAAAAAGTCAAGACAGGAATGCATGTTATGTTTTTAAATATTATTATAGGGTCTTGTGGGGTTTTTTAATTTATTTTTTTAGTAATTCATATTGCACTTATTTTAGAAATATTTCAGGGGACATGGAGTCTTGGGTTTGTATTTCCATGAGCAATTTTGTTTCTAGTCTACATAAATTTATTGGAAGCTACTATGGGGGAAATGTGTTAGCAATTTAAAAATGAAAACAAAAATCAGCTTTTTATTTCCATATTAGTGCTGAAAATGTCTGAAATTCGTGAGAAAAGCAGTACTTCAGGAGGGCTTTTTAAATTTTTACTGAGTTGTCATTTTTTTAAATCTAATTTTGAAAGTCAACATTCTAAAGTCACCAGCATAGAAGCATTACAGAAAGTGAACAGGTTACAATTCAGGTCAGCAGTAACAATTCCTCAGTCAATCCCTCAGCTTCTCACCCACCTCAAAGGCTCTATGACCTCCAGCCTCACAACTTAGGTCAGAGTTACAATGCTACCTGGATGGTGCAAATTACTGAATCTTCTTTCATTCAGCTCTGTCTCATGTTGGTCTCTGATTCTCTACTAATTTTACTGCTCTTCAGTTTAGATCCTAGTTTGGTGCAGGAATCTCTGGCTCAAGGGGTTGTGTCATGACTGCACTCTCTTGCTCCTTCTTTTGTGCTCATAGGGAGAGTCTTACTTTTGCTGCTAACTCTATTTAAGTTGATGGGATGGAAAAACTGACCAATCCCACAAAAAAAATAAAAAAAATTTAAATGCACCTTATTTCAAGTTCCCTCTCACTCATGGGGTAAAAGTCAAAACCGATGGCTAGGAAAGCCATTTTGAATAATAAATGTATGACACCACAATAGAATGCCTTTTTGAGCTCTCTTATTCTTTATTCAACTATCAGATGCATGAAAGCAGATTGCATCAGGTGCACCTCAGTTTTTAAATTAACATTGTTGTTTTCTACTCTTTTGGAAAAGTCCTTGACATCAGATTTTCAAAAAAACCCCACCATTTGTGTTTACCACAGGTGATGTTTTTGTTATTTACCCCATAGCTAACTTGTCAGTGGTTTTTCAGAGCCTTTATATCCTTTAAGAAGAGATTGACCCTCTTTCTTCTGCCAACTATCTGATAGTTAAAACTGCATGCCTTCGGATTAGCAACACAGCTATGTCAGCAGAGCTCACTCTATCACAGGTAAGCAGGTTTTGAAAAATAGAAATTTCTTATGGTTAGAAACTCAAATTCTGGGTGTTGTCTCTACTGGAAGGCTTTTCTTCCTGTTAGTCCTAGAGGGACATCCTTTCTTCTTAAACTTTTGTTCATAGTTGCTCTTCAAGTAGTTTTGACTCCTCCCCCTATCTCTACTCTGGCCAATCTTTTTTTCCCCCTCTGTTTAATTTTTGCTCTATTTAATCTTTACTATGCATCAAAAGAAATTAGTTCAAGATACATTTTGCATTATTACTGCTTTATTAACATAACAATGAAATTTCTAAATGGTTATAAACATAAACAAAGAAGTTAGGGTGTACAACATTATTTGGAAAGATATAATTCAATCCATAACTACATTCAGTAAGTGTTTAGTAAATTAATAGGAATAAATAGGCAAGTTTTCAAACAAATACAACATGCTATCATTTTTGAGACAAAATAGAGATAAATGGGAGATATATATTCTTATATATATCTCCCATTTCTCTCTCTCTCTATATATATATATGTATACATATATATATATATATGTCTTTTTTCCCCAAAAGAAAAGTACAAAATAATAGTTACTAAGCTGCCAAACTCAAAGAATCTGAAAGATTCTGTGGACACTTGGATTTCTATATTTTTCTGCTATATTGATTCATATATGGGTTGTTCTTTTTGTAACCATTTTGATACACGATTTTACTGTTAATTTAGGTGAATGTGTCTTGTTTCAGTGTTGAAATATGGAAAAATCTATACTATGTGAACAGAAGTCATATGTGATTGCCCATGTCTAAATGAATAAAAGAAATAATTCAATGATCTGCGTATAAATTTTTAACTGATAAGAAGATAGTGTTTGAAACATAATAGACTGGCAAAAATATTATAAAATTAGAACTGTTTTAAACTGACTTAAGAATACAATAAGAAGATAGGAATTTAAAGGATTATTTCCTTGGTTGTTCATTCAGATTTGAATTGTTTACTTCCAGGTTACATAAATCATATTTCTAGCTAATTGTTACTTTGTATTTATAAATGTGCATTATTTTTAGTTAAACATATAATCGCAGTGTTTACAATTCTTTAGTGATAAATTATAACCATAGTAGTTTGTAATAATGACTCTAACATTTCAAAACACAAGAAGGCTAAATTTAAATTACTACATTTAAAGACTCCTACATCTATGTACTTAAGCATTTTTTAATTTCTAAATTGTTGCAGTATAAACTTTATCTTTAACATAAGTGCTTTCCAGCTATGCTACTCAAATAAAGAATATTTTAAAAGAGACTATATAAACAATCCACAATCAGTTATATAGCAGTCTTCATTGTTGTTGTTGTTGTTGTTAAGTGCCTTCGAGTGGCAGGCGACTCATAGTGACCCTATGAAGGAGAGTTCTCGAGGCTTGGTGCCTTTCATCCTCTCTCCGGGTTCATAGGGTTTCCAGAGGCAAGCTATTATGGAAGTGGATGCCACGCCTCCTTCCAAGGTTGTTTTAATCTGGGAGCTCCACCCCACTCTCTGTCTGCATTGGGTAGCAAACCATTAACGCATTTGACACATCCGTGTCACAGTGTTCAGCCTCACAGCAACCACAAGTGACCGCAGTCTTCTGTATTTAATTTCTTAATTAATTTTAATAAATTATTTAAAATGGGATTTGTTTTGTTTTGTTTTCTAAATATTGTCACGTGCTCCATATATGATTGGAGTAGATTTTCTGTTCGAATTCATTTATTTTATGCTATGAATTAATGCTTTAACATGTGCACTAGGGAAAACATTATAAGCTCTAAATGATAAAATTTTAGTAGTAATGAAATAATTTGTGAACAGTAATTCTACTTTGTTTTTTTAAGTTCACATAGTCCTTAAGAAATGAAAACGATTCTTATTTCAAAATGAAATCTTGGTATGTGCACAAAGAATAATTTTCAGAGTAATTCTGACTTGTGACAAAGAAATCTTTTTTTTTTTTTAATTTAGGTTGTTTATTTTTCATTTCAATGAACATCTACAGAGATTTTGGGATTCCATTCATTCATTGTTGCACCCTTCTCCCCGCACA
>NW_006400140.1:71142-87837 GCF_000299155.1 Elephantulus edwardii | reverse complement strand
ACAATCACTACTTAGAGTAGTTAATTATCCTTATTTTGAAACAATTTATTCCTCTTACAAACAAATTTCTTGTTCATAATGTATTTAATCTGTAATGACTTGATTTGCACAGATTTCAATTATTTGGCAATAATGCAAACTTACAGTAACAGAATAGATAAATTCACTTGCAGAAACTGTTCCAATTTCTAATGACTGAAATCTATATGGCAAAGTCTAATATATTTGTGAATTTTCATAAGTATATGTAGGCATAATACCCAGTACACTTATCTGTAGTTTAAATAAGTATATGAAGTACTGCAGTGCTGTTCAGTTATGTTTGTTAGGTTGTTGTTGTTTTTTTTAATTTTGTGAGAATCAAATTACACTTTGCAGTCTCTGATATGACTACAAAACTGCAGAGGAACACAATGAGGTTGATTTACAATGAACTATTGTTTTAAAAGTAGAGCTGGTGACTAGTCTAGACTCAGGTGCAGTTATTTCCTTTGAAACGTGATTGCAAGAAACAGAAGTGAGAAAATACGTGAAAAAGCATCATCAAGCTTACTAGAGAGAATGTTGCCAGGATCGCAAAATACCCATAATTGTCTAGCTGAAGGACAAAGCCTTTTCTCATCTATGCTCACTCTCATTAGTTGAAGAATGTAAATTCTTCCTCCTATGTGGTCTGAGGGAGCTCTGGTAGCCTGTAAGAAGATGAGCCACAGGCTGCTCCATACAATAAGACTGACAGTCTCCTCCCATGTGATTCACTACCCCCTGAAAACCTGCTGGTGGATCAGTCATGAGACAATTTCAACTAGATGGTCCCTAATAACATCAGTTGCAACATAAGCAGAACTTGTGCCCAGCATCCATGAATTTACCCAATATTGAAGAAAACCCTTGATACCAAACAAGACAGCAGAATAAACTTGACATAGAATAATATAGGAACATATTATGCCTAAGATCATCCAGAACAATTTTTTTCCACAGAGGCAACTAAAATCAGAGAGTCAAGATATTATGACATAGGACTCCTCTGATGCAGGACTCTAGTGTATCCATACTAAGTTCATCAACACAGAAATGTATCAAGAAATCACATCTTCCTTCATCTATTTATCTTAAGAAATTTCCTTGTGCAGGCGTTATGTTAAGTATATATTATGTATTTTCTTTCAATTCTCTTTCTTAAGGGGCTATATTCATGTTTTGTGGCCTGCAAGATATACCTTACCATACCACTGCACTGTGGAGAAAACATTCTATAAGAGTGTGGGATATAAAAGAGTTAATTAACTTTCCCAAATGCCTACAGATTTTTCAAGTGTAAGGTTTCCTATTTATTGAACTTCCAAGGACATGCATACATTTTGTTTTTATTATTGAAAAATGGTGTTACTAATGGGGATTGTTCTCCTAGTGACTGAAAAGATGGATGTGTGACTAATGGTCCTTCCCATCCTACATAAATGCATATGCTGTCCTTCAGTTTATGACTTGCTGTGTTTGATGCTATTTACTACTAAATCTTATACAGTCATTATCTTCCCAACACTTTCACTAAAAAGAGAAATGTTTTATTTTAACTTGCATTATGTAGGGTTAAAGTGATATTAATTTTTTTAACATGAATGAAATTCTTACAAAAAGAGCACTCTTAAGCTTGTATTCTAAAGCCAAGAAATATAAAACAGTACATATAAAGAAGTCAATAACAAGAAAGACATAAATCAGAAAATTTTGTAGTTACTTTCACCATTAACTGCACAGAGAATAGAGAAATCAAGATTACAAAATTCCAAATGTTTTATATATTACTATGTAGATCTGTGTAGAACCAGGAACTAAAAAAAAATTTCCAGACACCCAGGAAATTAATTTTGTGACTCACACTATCTTATATCATTGGTTTTACTTGTTTTATTTCCCCCTCCTCTTTTTCTGTAACTATTTCTTGAATATCTTAGCATGCTGGTTTTTCAGCCCTTGCAAGTGCTCATGTTCAAACATGATCAATCAAGTGCTGCTAATTTTATGTGTTATAACTAAATAATCCCAACAACAAATTACTATGTGTGAATGTAAGTTGCCACACTCACACTTACCCTTGGAGATTTAGCACTTCTGTTACTTTATAAACGACAGTTAGCTAGGAATGTACATACTACTTCCTGTCAGTTTAAAAACCTAAAATAAAGCACTAAGAAACTCCTCCATTCTCTAGTAATATGTATGAAGTTTGATAATAATATTATTGATTTATTACAGATGTTTGTGCCTAATACAAGGTATTGACTGACTCTAACCATAAAAATGTCATGTTGAATCAAGAGGAAAGATACCAACTGCTTCATGGACAATGATAATGATAAATAGAGAAAGGATTGAAGCTATCAATGATTTCATCTTGCTTGGATCCACAAGGAACACTTCTGGTACCAGCAGCCAAGAAATCATGAGATATACTGCCCAAGAATATTATCAGGGACTTCTACAAAATACTTAAGAGCAATTATGTAATTGTGACGATTAAGGTGAGTCTGATTAAGGCCATGGTCTTCTGAATCACCTGCAATGTATCAGAGAGCTGAATAATAAATAATAGTAGCGGAAGAACAATTCATGCCTTTGAATTGTACTGGAGAAGAGTACTGAATATATCGTGGACTAAAGAACAAACAGATGTATCTTGGAAAAGGTGTAGACACAGTACTACTCTTTGGAGACAAAGTTGATGAAGTTTATCTTACATGCTTTGGATATGAGAGGCTATATCTTGGAAAGGGACATCAAGATGGAGAGTCAACAAAGGAGAGGAAGACCCCCAATTAGATGGATTGACACAGTGACTACAGCAATGGACTCAAGTGTGTCACAAGTCATGAGGATGCCACAGGATAAGGCAGGGTTCAGGTCAGTTGTTCATAAGGTGACTATGGGTTATACTCAACTTGATGGCTCCTAAAACAATTGCATCAAAAATAATGTTCTTTGAGATAGCTTTTTGTTCACATTTTGTTTAGCTTTCTAAGTGTAAGTGAACAAGAGTTAAATGAAAGGATGCACTCATGCAAATGCACTCTAGAATGATGGCAAGATCAGTCATTTAGAATCTCATTGTAGAAATAGTATTTTTAAATTACTTGCTACCCATCTGGAAGTTGGATTGTGACTAAAGATGACAGAAAAAGTACCATTGTCTTTGAGTTGTGGTGTTGGAGAACAGTACTGAATACCCCATAAACTATAAGAAGTGGGGAGGAAGTCTATCTTGGATAAAATATGACCAGGGTGCTTCTTGGAAGCAACAATGAGGAAATTTTATCTTATAAACTTTGGGTGTTTTATTAGGAGGGGCTAATCCTTTGTAAAGGAAGTCGTGCTTGAGAAGATGGAAGGTAAGCATAGAAGAGGAAAATCCTTAACAAGATAGATTAACATAGTGACTGTATACATATATGGAAAATGATGAGGGTGGCACAAGATAGGACAAGGTTCAGATCTGTTGTTAATAATATCATTATGAATCCCTGTCGATTTGTGAGCACATAACCATAACAACACAACAAAATTACAGAAAAGCTTCTTAATTCCTTGGCTTCATGATTTGAGAGTGTTACATTATAAAATTAATTTTTCCGCTAACCATGCTGCTTATACAATCCTGCAAATCTGAGTTTGCAGAAACCATGTGAGCTTAAATGATTTACTTAAACCTATGTCACACTGGTGACAAGAGTGGGCATAGTGATAGTTATACTCACTGTAGTGTCACTATAGGTGATTTCATTTGAAAGTCTTGCTAAGGCTATATATATAGTGGTCAGAGGTTTTCCTAGAAAAATGGATCAGCATTCTCTAGGATGTCCCTGTAGGACAAGATGTTCATCATTAAGAAACTGTCTAAAATGAATATATGATAGCATCCCAGAGATATAGCATTGCAAAGATGACTGGGAAGGAGGGGAGGGAGGTATTTGTGCAACAATGAATATTCAAAAACAAAAAACAAAACTTAACTGGGGAGGGGATAAAGAGGGTGAATGGATAAAGTGTGCAATAATGAATGAATGAAAATCTAACTTCTCTGTAAATGTTCACTAAAATCACCATTAAAATTTTATTTTGAAAAAGAAGCATATGAAGTTATATATCCCTAAAGTGGAAGAACACAAGGGAGTACTTTTGGCTGTCAAATTAACACTGCAGAAAGAACAGTTACTGAGAATAAAAATTATAAGTACTTTTAAAGCCCATCATGTATACATAACAAATACACACACATACAACCATTTCCCCTTTTCCTGCTCATACATAGAGGACTCTTACTTCTCTCTCTCTTTACCTCATGTGAGTGTATGAATTCATGTACACACACACACACACACACACACACACGTTTCTATCAAATTGGAAATGAGTCATAGTTCACAATACAGTGAGTTTCCAAGATTGTAAATTCCACAAGAGGAACAGACATCTAGTGGATTCAAAACACTGGAGAGATGCATGCTGTCTTTGGGTTAGGAGAGCAGTTCCCCATGGACTCTGCTACCAGGGCTCTCATTTCACTTCTTTAAGGAACATACTTGTGATAATACCTCAGAAATTTCAATGAGTACAGGGTAATATTCTTTGAAGACACAGAGTTTTTGAACAAGACTGCATATTATTTTAAGAAAAAAAATGGTTGACTTTATGTGAGCAGTTAGCTTGTCTGATTTGCAATAATTTGACCACACTAGCTAGTTGTAGCACCATATTGCAATGCAATGCAGTGTAATATAAAGTAATGCAGAATAGTGCAATAAATTCAATTTATCAGTTGAGAGGGGTATTATGGAGCTGTAGAATATATTTGTATATTCTGCCAGATATCCCTCTCTATTTATCTTTCTTCTTCTACATTTATTTGTCTGTGTGGCTATGGAAGCAGAGAGAAAGGGAGCTCTAGTCTAACAATAAAACAAATAAGACCAATTGGCATAAAATGGGAAATCTCTTCACATGAGAATTATTGCCTCTGAAAATCTACTATAGAGTCAACTACTGGTTGGTTTTGATTCAACAGTAAATAAATAAATTCTGTGAACTTTGATAAATATTGATAGTTACAGAAAGGCTTCAGGCCTTTTGTTCATAGGGTTGCTAGGAGTCATGCTCAACTTGACAGCAATCAACAACAACAAAAATAGCAACAAATTATATATGTGTGTGTGTGTGTGTGCGTGTGTGTGTGTGTATCTATCTCTCTCTGTCTAGTGCTATCTCTATCATCTCTATATATCTATCTAATCTATATCTATCATCTATATCTATATCATCTATCTCTATATCATCTATATCTACATCTACTTCTCTATCTCTATCTCTATCTATCTCTCCTCAAGTACTCTATTGGCAAGAAGCTGTGCTGCAATCTCCAAGGCAAACAGTTCAAGGCCATCAGCTGCTCCATGGGAGAAGGATGGAAAATCTCCTCCAGTGCTATTAACTGTCTCTGAAAACCCACCCCAGAGGGTCAGCTATTGGTTGGTTCTAACTTGATAGCCCACACAACAATAACAACAATAACAATAACAATATATAGTCAATTTCAACTCAAAGTGATCCTATGGTCAACATTTCTGCACTCTATCTCAAGACAATTTCATTGTCTGTGACATACCTACCTATATTACCCTAGTCACCAAGTCAATCCATTTCATCCAGGGTCTTTTTTCTTGCACTTTACCTCCCTCATTCCAAGCGTGATGCCCCTCTCCAAAGTCTGGTCCCTCCATGCAGCATGCCCAAAATATGCCAGACAGAGCTGTAAAATCCTTGCCTGCAAGGAGCAGCCTTCTTTCTCCCCCTGTAGGATGAATCTGTTCTTTAAGCAGTTTATTCAATATTCTTCTCCAACACAAAAACTAAGCAACATTAATTCTTCTAATATCATCCTTACTCATTTTCCAGCTCTCAAACACATTACGAAGACCATGGCCTGAATCAGGAACACCTTAGTCTCTAAACTTACATCATTGCACTTCAATACTTTGGAGAGGTCCCTAACAGCAGATTTTCAAAATGCAATTTATGTTTTGATTTCCTAGCTACTGAGCAGTACCAAAAATGCTGATTGTGGACTAAGGAAGCTGAAGCTGTTAACAATCTCAATCTCTTCTCCATTTATCATGATGCTGCAAATTGGCCCAGTGGTGACAATCTTTGTTTCCTTGATGTTTAGATTCAATCCATACTGAAGGTTGCAGTCCTTGACTATCTACAGCACATGCTTCAGGTTTTCCTCATTTTCAGCATGCAAGGCTGTATCATCTGCATAATGCAGGCTGTTGATTAATCTTCCTCCAGTCCTGATGCCACATTCCTCCTCAGAGAGCCCAGACTCTCGGATGATTTGTTTCACATGTAGATTGAAAAGGTATGGAGATAGAATGCATCCCTGGCATAAAACTCTTGGTTTTGAAAAAAAAAAAACTCTTGGTTTTGGGCAATGCAGACTCTAAAGATTATACTGTAGTATCAAAAATCCAAAACAAAAGGAAAAGATGTAGAAATAAAAGATCTGATCAGAAGATTTCAAAAGAATTAAGGAAAACAAAGCAACTTATAATGGAATGTGCAGAGAGCTGGAATTGGAGAATAAAAAGGGAAGAACTAGCTCTGCATTTCTCAAACTTAAAGAACTAAAAATCAAATTTATACCTTGTATCATAATGTTATGGACAATATATTGAATAACCCAGAAAGCATCAAAAGAAGATGGAAGGAATAAATTGTCGGTGTACCAGAAAGATTGATTGACACAGAAAAATTTCAGGAAGTACCGTATAAGCAGCACTATGGTACGGAAAGAAGTGAAAGCTGCATTAAAGGCAATGGCAAAAAAATGAGGCTCCAGGAATCAATGGGATATCAATTGACTTGTTTCAATTTAACAGATGCAGCCTTAGATGAACTCACTGGTCTATGCTAGGAAAGTTGGAGGGTGGCTACCTGGCCTATGGATTGGATGAGGTCTATATTTGTTCTTATTCCAAAGGAGGGTGATCCAACTGAATGTGGAAATTACTAAACAATATCATGGGATCCTAGAACATTTGACTGCTTATGTGAAACCTATACTTCAACCAGGAGGCAGTCATCAGAACAGAGCAAGGAGATATTGCATGGTTCAAAATAGGGAAGAGTGTACACCAGGGATGTGTTCTGTCTCCATATCTTTTTAACCTATACACAGAACAGATTATCCAGGAGGCTGAGCTGTATGAGGAGAAGTGTGGCATCAGGATTGGTGGAAGATTCATCAATAACCTGCGTTATGCAGATGACACAAGCTTGTTGCTTAAACTGAGAAGGACCTGAAGCACTTGCTCAGAGGGTCAAGGACTGCAGCCTTTAATATAGATTGAAGCTCAACATCAAGAAAACAAAGATTGTTACCACTGGGCCAATTGGCAGCCTCATTATGGATGGTGAAGAGTTTGAGATTGTTAACAATTTTAATATGCTTGAACTTTAGGCAGATCTCTGTCTATGTACATTTCCAGCCATTTTTGGATGATCTTCAGCTGCATTTTGCTTGTGTGTGATATTAATGCAATGTTTTGATAGTTTCATTTTAAGTTGGATCACCTTTTTTGGGAATGGAAACAAATACAGACCTCTTCTAATCCATTGGCCAGACAGCTGCCCTTCAAATTTCCTGGCTTAGATTAGTGAGTGCATCCAAAGCTGCATCTGTTAACTGAAACAAGTCAATTGGTAGTCCTTTGATTTCTGGAGCTTTATTTTTTGCCAACGTCTTCAATGAAGCTTCAACCTCCTTCTTCATTACCATTGACTCCTGTTCATATGGTACTTCCTGAAATTTTTCAGTGTCAATCAATTATTTCTGATATAGTGATACTGTATATTCCTCTACATCTTCTCTGGTTGCTCTCTGGGTCATTCAATATATTTCCCATAAGATTTTTCACTAATTTTACTCAATGTTTAATTTGTTTTCCAGTCCTTTCACCTTAAGAAATGCAGCTCTGGAGTTGGTACAATATTTATGGTGGTTTTTCTACTACATTAGCTTTCCAAAGTTGTTCTGGATTGGGTTGTTGGGGAAATTCTTTCAAGAAATGAGACTCCAGTATATTACTTGATTTCTATTTGCATACTAATTTACAATCTTCTGTCTCTTATTAATTTTCAATTTTACTCTATTGTGGTCAAACAAAATACTTTGCTTGGTTCCAGTCTTAGGAAATTACCAAGTCTCATTTCGCGACCAATATATGATCTATGTTATAGAGTGCTCCCTATGGATTGGAGAAGGATGTGTGTGGTCCATTATGTGTTCAGGAGGAGTGTTCCATATATGCCATTATACCTGGTATTTATAGTGTTGTTCAAGACTTCTGATTCCTGAATGATATTATTTGCACTCCTCACTCTACCAATAAAAATATTGTATTATAAAAAGAGAAGTTCAGAGCAAGTTCTTACATTTTTATTATCCAATTCAAGCTCTTTAAATATTCCATTATCATACTGTATCTTGTCCTCATGAAATCTTTGCCCCTTTGAAATCTTCTGTTCAGCACTTCTACTTTGGCGTGTTTTCCTTTTATTTTTGTCTTCTAAATGTTCCAGTGTAGTTTTTAAAGTCTCTTCTGACAATATTTTCTTTCTCTTCTATTTTTGTAATGATCTTTTGCTTTCTTCATGAATGAAGATCTATAATCCTTTCTGCAACTTCCACTACCATACCACTATATCTTCATATGCTTTTTTGTTGTTGTCAGGTTCTGTCTAGTTGAGTACTACTTATAACAACCCTAAGAACAAAAGATATGAACTCTTTTCTATCCAGCATATATTATACTATGTTATTCTAATATATACAATATAAATACTTTTTCTGTACTATTGCTTTAGAACCCACCTAGAGCTGACCTTTTAGTGGGTTTTCAGAGGCAGTAAATCACATAGGAGACTGCCCATCCTTCTTCTATGAAGAGGCTGGTGGATTTGATTTCTCTTCCTTTCTACAACTTCTGACCCCTATATTATTAGATCTTTAATAATACATATAAATATATTTACAGATTTGTTGTTGCTATGTGCCATCATTTCAGATATGGTCCATTGACTCAGAGCTGACCCTCTTGTTTCCCCAGAAATCCCAGAATTCTTTTCAAAATGTCAGTACCTAGATTCTACAAGTCTTGCTTCTTAAATAAATGGCTGTCTTCTTTCAGATTTTCATTTTTCCAGGGACCTTAGAAGGATTCACTCTCTGAGCAGCAAACAATGCCTGTGAAGAACTCAAAGATTTCATCATATGTTGTTCAATACACACATTTTAAACGTCTGGAAAAAATCTTCATACTATGTTTTAACTAATGTGTTCATAAACTACTCTTGCATAAAATGTAGCAGATTTGTTCCTAAAAAACCCCATCAAATATAATGATAAGAACACAATGGCTAGATAGTTATTTAGAAAAAGGAATAATCATACATTTCTATTTCTTTGCCTATTCCATAAGATGTTTACAGAAGTGAATGTTTATAGAAGTTCCTAAAAATGGAAATTGTTGACTTAATTGTAATTAATGCTAAACTCTGGTACTTAGAAGTTTGGCAAAATAAGTTCTTAGTATTGTGTTGGTGAGTAGCGTCAAGTTGGAAAAACCCAAAGCTGACCCTCTAGTGAGTTTTTAGAGGCAGTTAATTGCATGGGAACAGATTGCCTATTCTCTGCACCAGCAGTTGGTGGATTCAAACTGAGTGCTTTCAGGATGGCATGCAGTTTCTTACCACCAGGCCAACCTAAGAACCTTAGAAGCCTCTAAGTTCTTAGTAGAGTTTTCAAATTTATGAAGAAATAGCATCTTCTGATAAACCAAGTCCTATGTTAACCACTTCATTGCCATCAAGTCGGTTCTGCAGCTATATATAAATCCATGGTATTTCTGAGACTATAAATCCTAAGAGGAAGAGATTGCTTATCTTTTTCAAGAGGTGCTGCTGATAGATTAGAATTAACAGAGGTGAACAAGTACCTTTGGTGTTGTAGCCCAAATCCCTGTGGGTTAAGGCACCAGTGCTCAATAGATCATAGTGAAGTGTAGAGCAACCCAAAGGCCATACATTTCTGGCTCTTTGAAACATCAGGAGCTCCACAGAATAAAGATGGGACATCTCCTCTCTTGTGATTTACAGCTTCAGAAACCTCTTGAAAGGTCAGCTGCAAGTCTATTTCAACTCCATGCCAATGAGTTTGATGTTGTTTCACATGTTAGTCACCTTCTCTAAAGAGTATTTGAACATCGTTTATAAGCAAAATGAGTTTTTATGTGAGTAGTCTGGATAGACTCACTACTCTGCTACTAGACATGAATTCACTTTTATTTATGATTGTTGACTTGGAAATATTTGTCATAGAATCCCTTCCTTCTTTCCAAGGTCTCTTCTCTCATGAGAATTGGCAGGTCCCTCACATGATCAAACTTAGAACTCACTGTTGTTGTTATTTGTTATCCAGTTGATTCCAATGCATAATGATCCCGCATGTCCAGCAGAGTGCTCCACAAGGTTTGCAGCACTTTCAGTCAGAATCAAACTGCAACGCTTACTTCCTGAAGCACTCCTGAGGGAATTCATACTACTGACTTTTGTACTAGTAGTTAACATATAACCCTTTGCTGTACCTATGAAATTCCCTGGTCTTTGGATTTGATCCACCTCTTGCCTCCACAGAACCCCCTACTCATTTCAGCAGTTTCAAAATGTAGTCCCATCACTTAGTGAAACTGGAAATTCTACATGCTGGCATCACTACTAGAATCTCTTGAACTCTTACGTGGTACAGACAATAAAGTTTCCATACAATTAAGGAAAGAAATATGTCTGCCTTCTTCTATAGTAACATCTGGCCAAGGGTATTCCTTTCAATAATGGCTGAGTGTCATATGCTACAACTGTTTTATTGTAGAGGTTTACATCTCTCATCTGTGTATCACACTGATTTTGAAACGGAGATGTATACCAGTTGCATATAGTTTCTGTAAAGACAGGTTTCAATATTTTGCAAAATTCTGATTCAAATATTCAAATATGCCCCACCCATAAGCTGCATATGGTTTCCGCAAAGAAGAGTCCCTCTTATATTTAGAAACCAGGTCTTAGTGAGTCAAACTCTTTAACACATGACTGAAATGCAAGGGAGAAGGAAACAAGGATAAAAAAAACCAACCCAATTATAGGCCAAATAGTTATTAGGAGAGGAAGAATATCACCCTAAAACATACAAGAAGAAATATCAAATACAAGCAAATATTCAGAGTAAGGAAGCTAGCAAGCCCTCTGACTAAGAGTTTCTGTGGAGTAAATAAGAAATTCACACCAATTTTAATTTGTAAAATAAACCTTTAATTTCACTTACAAAATGTTTCTAAATGTCTATCTTCAAGTAACAGAAATGGAATTGCGGGCATCATTTACACAGTAAAGGAGCTAATGCATTGAAAAATCATAAATTAATTGTATTTGTTCTACCAGAAATTTTACTTTGGTATCTATTTGAGGATTTTATAGATTAACATAGTTTTATGAATTTCTGTCTATTCCATAATAGCCTGAACATAACCTTTAATTTCTCTTAAAAGCAATAGCTGCTTAATGGGCTTCATATTGTGCTTAATCTCTTTGTTCTTATTGAAAGTAGAATACACTTAAAATGTCTATATGCCCTTTCACTGAATCCCGAGCTATTCATAATGTGATTTCTTAGTTCATCCTTCTGCTCCTGACCATTAAGGAGCAGTATGTACTGTGTAAGATTACCGAATAGTCGAAGAAGGAAAGTGTAATTATTCCTGAAGCTCCGTGAGAGTGATCTATGCCCTTTAGATCAGTGCTTCCCAAACCTGGATAATCAGCAAAATTACTTGTAGAGCTTTTAAAAAATCCTCCATTGTCTGGGCTTCACCTTGTGATATTCAGGTTCAATAGATTCAAGATAATTTTTCTTTTAAAAGACAAAAACTAACCGCCATTAACTATGACTCAGGCTCACTCTTTGACCAGAAAAATAAAGTTTTGAAGACACACAATTTTGAACCAGTTACCCAAATGTTGGAGGTGCTGCTGGCTAAAAGGTCAGAATTTCTACTCTCTAAAGGGATTATGTAAACCAAAAGAACGTTGGCACCCAAGGACATTTCACTTCACAGGTTAGAAGAGCTGGCTCCTCCTCCCATTCGGGGCACTTTCAGCTTCCTCCAGACGTCCCTTTAAGGATTGGTGAAGTCGCTAGTGAATATGAGTTTTAACTGAACTTTTGCCCAGCTCCTTCCAAGTATTTCTTGATACTGAAGGCCTCTTGATAAACCTCTTTCACAGTCTCTCTTTAAGGTCCACTGTCAAATGGTGTTGCATATTGTCATTAGAATTGAACTACAGCAAGGGAAACTTCACAAACCAGTGCAGTCAAGACTGTAAGTTCAACTCTTATTTAAGGATATAAATTATGTCTTTTATCTCTTCACTCTTTCACCAGTCTCAACTGTTTATTATTATATTATTATTATTATTATTATTATTAAATTTTCCTATTTTCTTGTTTCTTAGTCACTTGCTCACTGCTCTTTTTAAATCACCATGAAATAATTCATATATAATTTTTGTTATTTCTTTTAATCTAAACTCCAAATGCTCCTATTATAACTCATGTTTATATTTTTCACAGAAGCACTGCAACCTACTTTGTTCAATAACCACAACAGCAGCAGGCATTGAGTCAACTTTTATGTATGTGTTGTCTATAGACAATTTTCTATGTATTGTAAAATTATAGAAAATATATTTCAGGACACTTCAATCAGAGCAGATTTTTCTGACTTAAGCAGCCAGTTTATGCTTGCTAGATGTCTTTTGGTAGACTTGATCAAGTACATTTTCAATTTACATTACCTGAAACTCCATTTTCTCAGTGTATCAATGTGATATCAGATAGATCTTGGGGGAAAGCAGAAAATAACAGAAAGATGTTTACTTGTGTTTAATTATGACTGTAGATAATAACAAATTGTGGATAAAACTGAGAAGAATGAGAATCCCAAAGCAACTAATTGTATCCATGCAAAACACATACATAGATTAAGCTGTTCTAAGTATACAACAAGGAAATGTATGGTTTGAACACAGGAAAGATGTATGTCAAGATTGCATATTTTCTCCTCTACATCTTCAATTTGTTTGTTTAGCAAATCATTCAAATTGCTGGACTATATGAAGAAGACTGTGGCATCAGGATTGGAAGAAGACTCATCCATAATCTGAATTATGGGAATGACACAACCTTGTTTGCAGAAAGTGAAGAGGACTTGAAATATTCGCTGAAGAAGAGCTATGGCTGCAGCCTTAAATATGAATTACATCTCAATCTAAAATAAAATAAAAATCCTTATCATTGGACCTATAGGTAACATCATGACAGATGGAGAAAAAAAATGAAGTTGTCAATAATTTCATTTTACTTGGAACCACAATCAACACTTGGGGTAGCAGCAGACAAGAAAGAGATCAAAAGACTTGTTGCATCTGGAAAAATCTACTCTCAAGGACCTCTCCAAAGTTCTAAAGAGCAGGAGGCCAAATTAAAGACCAAGGTACACTCGGTCCAAGCCATTTTATTTTCAATTGTGTCCTATGCATCTGAAAGTTGGTAAGAATCTATTATGAGTAAAGAGGATAGAATAAGAATTAATGTCTTTGGGTTGCAGTGTTGGAGAATCCGATTGAATAGTCCTTCAGTGACCAAAAGAACAATCACGTATCTCTTGAAGCAAGTAAAATCAAGGTGTTCGAAGAGGTAAGGACGCTGAAACACCATCTCACGTACTTTGGTCATGTTGTCAGAAAAGACAAGTCTTTGTAAAAAGACATTCTACTGGGAATGGAGGAGGTTCTGGAAAAGAGAGGAACTCTACACAAAATTATTGGCATAGTGACTGTAACAATTGGCTTGACTATATCAGAAATTGTGTGGTTGATAGAGGATAAGGTCAGATTCAGACTGATAGTTTAAAGAACGTGTTGTCACATATAATTATAATATATGCATTTTCTCCTTATTGACTTAATGTCTAGGAGAACATTTGTCTATATTATAATCATTAATTTACTATATTGTCTTATAGTTTATAGAAAATGTGTGCCTAAAGAGAAGAAATGAGTTCTGTTGTATTAACTTAATTTCATTTTAAATAGTATATCTTTGACTTGATTTCTCAACTCACTGCCTGATTTTAGCTTGTTCTGCCTCATTGTGACCCTCCATTGGGTTTCTGAGTTTTTAAATGAGCATTTTTTCCTAGAAGTCATTGGTAAGTGGCAGTTACCAGACATTCTTGCAGCATTTTGGTTAGCAGCACAGCTCCCTATAGACTAGGCCACCAGGTAACCACAAATGAATGGAAAGCAATAAAGAATAATTAGAGTCAAGACTCTAGTGTTAATGAAAAGAATTTTAATTCTGTCTACTATTTACTTCAGTCAACTTTATAAAATTTATTAGGCTCCAGAAAGCAATGGGAGATCACTTAACTTGTTTCAATTAAAAGATGGAGCCCTAGATGTGTTCATCAGTCTATGCCAGGAAATTGGAGAACAGCTATCTGACCAATGGATTGGAAGAGGTTCATGTTTGTTTCAATTCCTAAGAAAGGTGATCCAACAGAATGTGTAAACTGTTGAACAACAGCATTAATGTCACATACAAGCACAAAACTACTGAAGATCATTAAAAAAAATTCTAGAACAGCACACAGATTGTGAACTGCCAGAAGTTCAAGCAATATATAGAAGAGCCTGTGGCACCAGAGTTATCATTGCTGGTGTTAGATGGATCCAGGCTCAAAATAAGAATACCAGAAGAATGTCTATTTCTGTTTTATTGATTATGCAAAGACATTTCACTGAGTGGATTATGACAAGTTATGGCTAACACTGAGAAGAATGGGTTAATGTGCAAATAAAGCAAGGAAACACTATTGTTGTGTACCATAGAATCTGAACTGAACAATAGCTGACTTTCCAGTGAGTTTTTCAGAGGCAGTTAATCATGTGGTTGAAGATTGTCTATTATTCTTCCACAGTGCAGCTGGCGGCCTCAAAGCATATGCCTTTGGGATTTCAGCACAGCTTCTTTCCACTAGGCCACCAGAGCTCTCTAGAGAGTGTATCAGGGTTGTATTCTGTCTCCACACCTATTCAATCAGTATGCTCAACAAATTATTCCACAAGCTGAACTCTATTAAGAAGAATATGGCATCAAGATCAGAGGAAGACATGCCAATAAACTATGTTGTGTAAATGACACAGCCTTACTTGCTTAAAATGAGAAAAACTTTAAATACTTGTTGCAGATCACAGAATGACATGTTTACTATGGATTGCATCTCAATGTAAAGGAAACAAAAAAATTCTTATGACTGGACTAATAGACAATATCATGATAGATGGAGGAAAGATTGAAACTGTCAACACCTTCATTTTACTTGGATCTACAACCAATACTTTGGTATGAGCAGTAAGGAAATCAAAAGACATATTGCACTTGGAAAGTCTGTAGCTAGGGATCGCTCCAAATTATTGAGGAGTAATGATTTTAGTTTGTGAGATAAGATGCATCTAATTCAGACCATCTTTATGATCTCTTATTATGTATCTGAGAGCTAGAGAATGAATAATTATGACAGATGAAAAATTCATGCTTTTGAGCTGTGATGTTGGAGAAAAATACTGAACATCTTGTGGACTTCTGGAGGCAAAGATAATAAAGCTTTGTCTCACATACATTGAGGATGTTGATAGTAGGGGCTGTTCCTTGTAGAGGGACATGATGTTTGGAAAGGCAGAATGTCCACAAAGGAGGGGAAGACCCTCCTTGAGGGTAACTGTCGTAATGGGCTCTAGTGTGTCAGGGAGTGTGAGGATGATGACACAGGCTAGGACAGGATTCTGATGTGTTGTTCATAGGTTCACTGTGGTCGTTCTTGATTCTATGGTATCTATCATCAACAACAACAACTGTTTACTAGCTTTGAACCTTGGACTCAGCCATCTGATTGCTCTGTTGTTCAGTTGGCATCATTATAAAATGGGAGTGAAAATAAGAATACAAAAAGTTTTTTAGATGAACAAATGGAGAGGTGCAATAAGACAAATTTATCAGATAATTAGCACAAGAAAATATAAGGTAAAAGTTAGCTTTTGTTAGCACTTGAAAATATTTAAACGAGCAAACTTAGGAATTCATGGTCATAAGATATTAATTAAATATTGAAGGAGCAACCCAATAATTTTTCAACTTTCAGAAGTGAACGTGGTCAGGTCAAGAAAACATTAAAACAAACACCGTAGGATAGATGGATACTATTGAAGAGTTTCTTTTGACCTTCCAGAAAATTTATATACTTTTGTGATTAAGTCAAAGTCTAAACTGTTTTCTTATTGTTGTGTGCCTTCTGGGTAAGTATAACTCATAGTAACACTATGAACAATAGCTCTGACCATGCTCTATACTGAGCCAATCTCAGATGTAAATACATCTTTTTTAAAAAAAAATTAATTTATTTTTCATTTCAATGAACATCTACAGAGATTTTGGAATTCTATTCATTCATTGTTGCACCCTTC
>NW_006400140.1:61952-69636 GCF_000299155.1 Elephantulus edwardii | reverse complement strand
GCCTTTTCCATTTCATTGAAGAATGGAATTGGTATTTGTATTGGGTTTGCATTGAACGTGTATATTGCCTTTGGTAGTGTTGCCATTTTCACAACATTGAGCCTTCCTATCCATGAGCAGGGGATATTCTTCCACTTCTGCAAGGTTTTTTTTTTGTTTCTTGTAATAAAGTTTTGTAATTTTCTTTGAATAGATCTTTTGTGCTTCTAGTTATATTTACTCTCATATATTTAATCTTATGATTAGCTATTCTTATCTAGAGTCTTCCTGTCCTGCACTGACTCACTACTCTTCCAACAAGCATGCCCTTCTTCAAGGACTGTCTCCTCCTATAACAGTGCTTAAAGTATGAGGGATAGAGTTTCAAAATCCTTGCATCCAAAAAGCAACTTAATTTTGTCCTTTCCAGAACAGACCTGTTTGTTCTCTTGCTAGTCCATGATATAGTCAATACTCTTCTCCAGCATCAAAACTCAAAAGCTTCATTTCTTTTTCTGCCATCCTTAGTGTTGTCCAGTTCTAAGATGTATATAGCAAGCAGGAACACCTGAGTCTCTAGACTGACTTTGTTGCTCTTTAGCACTCTGCAGAGGTCCCTGACGCAGACTTAACTAAAGCAACTCATCTGATTTCCTGAATGCTAGAGCCAAGTATATTGATTATGGATCCAAGAAAGGTAATATTGTTAACAATCTTAATCTTTTCTCCATCTCTCATGATACTGTCGATGGACTCATTGATGAGAATCTTTGTTTCCTTGGTGTTGAGATCTATTCCATATTGATTGCAGTATACCTTGACCTTGTCAAGCAGACACTTCAAATCCTCTTTTTCAGTGAACAAGGTCATGTCATCTGTATAACACAGGTTGTTGATGAGTCCAATCCTGATGCCACATTCTTCTTCATAAAGTCCAGTCTCCTGAATGATCTTTTCTGTTACAACTTTGACTCACTGCTTTCTTGATTTTTAACCATGCAGAGTTCCCTTGTTCTATTCGTACAATAGCTTCTGAGCCTTAGCAAATGTATCATATGAACATAATCAAGTGTTCCGGGATTCTCATGAATCCCAAGTTTAACCACAATTTTTTTGTGATCCACACAGTCAAAGGCCTTTGTATAATCAATAAAACACAAATAGACATAGTTCTGAAATTCTTTGCTTTCAGTCAATGTCCATCTGATATTGGCAATTGATATTTCTAGTGCCTGGCCTCTTCTGAACTCAGCTTCTTATGTCTGATGGTTCTCTGTTAATGTATTGTTCTATTCATCTTTCAATAACCTTCAAGGCTATTTTGCTTGTATGTGTTATTAATGATACTTTTTGATTTATCAAGTCTAAAGTAGCAGTTATTAAGAAGTAGTTAGAATAATTAGCAGATTTTTTAAATGTATTTTCCCAGTTCACCTTATAATATACTTGTAGGGGTATGGATCCTAGGGACTAGTTTTTGTTTTACATTCTTTTACAGGTAATTCTGACATGCTTTCTGAGGAATCCTTGAAAAATGGTGAGTGTTGAATTAAAAAATTATTATCATTAAGAACTTTGTGAAAGACTTTTTTCCGTGAAAGTTAAACTGCATATGAATATAAGATGTATTTTTGTGCAGGTATCTTTAAAATGAAAGAATGATTCTAAGAACACCCAGGTAAACTATTTATTATTGCAACAGCCATTAATGTAGCTGGGGAAAGTATATACTCACTAGGAAAAAAAGTGCTAGTTATTAACAAAGTAATGGAACTTAGAGAGCCACAAAACAAATAGTAAGTATCTAAGAGACAATATTTACCAAGAATTTCAATGTTAGAGTGGCATGCCTTTTGGGAAATGGAACTTATAAGCTATCTGAACCAGATGACATTGAGAATTGAAAAATTTCCCTCTATGATGTTCTAATTATATAATCACTCAGTATAATCATTAATTTATCATGGTATGAGGAGGAAGTTCTCATGTTAAACTGATTCAAGTAGTTCTTTCTCTTGACAATATTATTAAAGTAATCAAAATTCATATATTCTCTTTTTATGTGTGTGTGTGTTTGTGTGTGTGTGTGAATCCCCTATGAACTTGGTAGACAAGATGAATTATCAGAATTACAAATCTGACGGATAGAACTCACGTGATGCTAAACCTAAATCTGAGGTGTCTTGGCAGAGAACAATCTTTTATATCCACCAGTAGTCATAACTCTAAAGTCTCTAAACTATGCCTCAAAAATTAATCAGTGCTATGTAGTATTCCATTGTGAATATACCATAATTTTCTTATCCATTCATTTCCTAATGGGTTGCTTTCCCTCTTTTATATTGTGAATAAAGCAGCAATAAACATGGGCATGCATATATCTGTTTGGTTGCCGTTGTTTCTTTAGGGTATATTTCTAGTAGTGGAATTGCTGGGTCAAATGTTATTTGTATTTCCAGCGTTCTGAGAAAGTGCCAGACCTCCTTCCACAGTGGCTCTACCATTACCATTTTACATTCCCACAAGTAGAGAATATGAGTTCCAATCTCTGCATTTGTTGTTTTCTTCCCTGTTAAATTTTGCTACTATTGCTGAGGTTGAGAAGGTATCTCATATTTGTTTTAATTTTCATATTTCTAACTAGGGATAGGGATTCTAAGTAGCTAGGGATAATGGAATACTACATAGCCCTGAAAAACAAGAATCTCCTAAAATATTATACAACATGGGTGACCCTGGAGGACATTACACTAAGTAAAAAATCTGTTATGAAAGGACAAATACTGAATAACACCACTGTTATAAGACTCACATGGGTGTTGGGGGAAACTGAGAAATGATGGGATAAATAATGAACATTGCATTGGAACAGATGAAAGAAAGAACTGTTTAAAAAGAATGTATAATTAATCATTATCTGTATGACAGCAGTCCAGTATGAGAAGTGCATAGCAAAGTGGACTTGGGGAAAGATATTACGCAACAATAATTTTTTTAAAGTGAACTGGGAGGATAGAGGGGAAAAACTATTAATGAATGCAACAATGAATGAATGAAAATCCAACTTTCCTGTAAAGTTTCATTAAAATTATACATACTAAAAAGAAAACAAAACAAAGACCAACAGAGGCTCTGCAAGAGAAAGATGAGAAACCTCAATTAGTGCAGATTACAGCCTCCAAAAATATGAGTTGGTCAGCTGTAAGTTGGTTCTGACTCAATGGCAATGAAGGGGTTCATATCTCTTGAAGTAGAGAGAAATAAACACAAACATGCTAATGCAATATCAACTTAACAAATATTCTGTCCGAATGATTCTTTAACATATCATCATTAAATTTTGACCAAAATATCTGAAAAAAACCCCAAACAGATTGAGAAATATTGACACATCTACACAAAGCAATGCTATATACACTCAGGAGCAAAGATTTTGAAAAATATAACGTGGAGAGCTAAGTGTAATATTGAGTGAACTAGTTTAATCTCATAAGGACAAATATTGCTTAAGATGTTATTGTACAAATTGAAAGATAACTAGTAAGATGTGTATGAAAGTACAAGGAGGGGAGGGGTGGGGAAGGGAGTCTTATGCCCGAGGGTGGGGAGAGGGAAGACAAGAGCTTGAAGAGTTTGGTGGGCAGAGGGCTGATCTAGTGAAGACTTGAACAGATGGTTTGACTGTGTAAATAGATCAGTAGGGATTAATTTTCTAAATGATCATATAAAACACAATATGAATAAGTTTGTGAAACACAATGTATGTGAATTTTGTATGCAAAATTCCATGCATTTCATTGTATGCAAGCAAGTAAAAAATATTAGTAGTAAAAAAAAAGCCAAAAAAACAAAACCCCTCATATTTACCAAGTAAGTTTCTTAACCATTAGGAAAGCAAACCATACTCCAAAGCCTGAATTTAAAAGTCACGATGTTTTGCAAAATGGCTGCATATTTATATCTTTCCCTAAACTTCTAAGTTTGCCTAAAATAGTGAAAATACATTTTCAAAAACTTAGAAATATTGTGTCTGACAGTGGTATGAGCAAAATCACTAACCCTGTCACCAGTGAGCACACAGAGGAAATTGGTTTGATTGATCAGCAAAAGCACTACAGCTGACTCTATCCTACTATCTGGAAAGTCAATCTGTAAAAGTGTCATCAGTGAAAGAAGAATAGGGGCCCTGTGTGAAAGAAAAATGGAGATTTCAAAGTACTGTATCAATTCTTCAATGACACGTAGCAAAATACATGGATAATGAGTGAGAAGAAAACAAATTTTCAGTTACCTTTGAAATACTTGGAAATTGAGTTCTTGAGTATTTCTCTTGTGACGGAAATGTTTTGATAACAAAGTAAACAAAAGTAAGATGAAAAACACAACAAAATATAAACTTAGTAAAAAATGGGTATTTCTAAAAGTCAAATATGGATAGATAGCTAGATAGACAGATAGATTTAATTTTAAATGGAAAATACAGAAAATTAACTCCTTCTTTAGAAGAACATTACAGTTAAATTATGAAACTCATGTAGGCTGGAGAAGTAATAAAGCTATTTTAAAACTTTGTTCCATCACTAACTTTTATCATTTAAGCATCTTTTACAAAAGAATATATGATATATGACAGGCAATTAAAATGAAAATATTTTGGTTCTTTATTATCTTTTGTAAGAACTTGAATATTTTTTCTTCTCATTTAAGATTAAATAATGTCCAGAATTATTCTATCACTTGTTCTCAGTGAAATGTGAAGAGCAATTTTTGTTGTAACCCTGTAAACTATTGCCTTGATAATTTCATACACACCTTGTTCTAAGATGACAGTAAGTTGGCTGTCACTCTTAGCAACTCAAGGCACAACAGAGGGGAAGGACCTCCTGTGAAAAACAATGTATACAAACTTTATGAACTTTGTATGTAAATCAGTATAAAATAAAATAAATTAATTTTTAAAAAACCAAGCAAACAAGACTCTGCCCAAACTCTGCTTTACTGAAACCCATTGTTAGAATAACTATGTAATTCACCTCCTTGAGGATTTTCTTCTCCTTTGCTGTCCCTCTACGTTTATCAAGCATAATGGCCTTTACATACTGACTTGTCTTAATAACATGTTGAGTGTATGTGAGAAGTCTCACAATCTTAACGTCTACTGCATATCCTGGCTGCACTTTTTCTAAGACAGAATTGACTGTTCACATTATACACATTGCTCTTCACTAACAACATAATTTGAAGACATCGAATATCCTTCTTTATTCATTAACCAACTTCCTCATGCATGTGGAGCCATTAATAAAATACCACATGCTGAACAGAGAGGAGAGTGCATCCATGCTGTCACTGACACTGGCTTTGGGCTTAAATTGTTCCTTGTTCTTTACCTGCCAAAGACAAAGCTTTGTGTTTGTGGTGTTTTGTTTTGGTTTTTTGTTTTTGTTTTTGTTTTCATTTTGGTTGTTAATATATTAATTTTGGATCACACAGCAATATCACAGAGTAACAGAAAGAAATGGGCAGAAAGAGGTAGCCAAAGGTTTGAGCCTTCTTACCAGAGTTGGCTGGGGGGAAGGAGGAGGGAGATGTTAGAGGGTAAGAAAAAAGAATAGAGTAAGATACTGGCAGGGCTGGGAGAAGACTATGGCATATGCATCAAAGACAAGGTACAAGCAATACTACATCTAGTGGATGTGTAATGGGGCAGGATTAGATACTCTTTTGGTTCAATAGTTGTTTGTCAGATGCTGCTCTAAAGTTGTTGTTGCTGTTGTTATGTGCCTTCAAGTGGCCTGCAACTCATAGTGATCCCATGTACAACAGCTCTGAATCCTGCTCTATCCTGAGCCAACCTTATTGTCTTTGACACACCTACACCCATTACCCCAGTTACTGAGTCAATCCATCTCATCGAAGGTCTTCTCCTCTTGCGCTATCCCTCCACCCTCCCAAGAATAATGTTCTTTTCCAAGGACTGGTTGCTCCCTCCTTGCAACGTATCTAACGTATGTCAGATGGAGCCCCAGAATCCTTGCCTACAAGGAGCAACCTGGTTTCACCCTCTCCAGGATGAATCTGTTTGTTCTCTTAGCAGTCCATGGTATATTCAAGACCCTTCTCCAGCACCACAGCTCAAAAGCATCAATTCTGCTTCTATCACCCTAATCATTGTCCAGCTTTCTGATGCACAGCACATCATTACAAAGACTATGGCCTCCATCAGGTGTACCTTTGTCTCCAGACTGACATTATTGTTCTTCAGTACTCTGGAGATACCCTGGATAGCAGGTGTTACCTATCCAATTGGCCTTTTAATTTCCTGGCTACTCTTACCAAGAGTGTTGATTGTGGAGCTAAGCAAACTAAAACTATTTACAATCACAATCTCTTCACCATCTGTTGAGATGCTGCCAATTGGCCCGGTGGTGAGAATCTTTGTTTTCTTGATGTTGAGCTTTAATCCATATTAAAGGCTGCAGTCCTTGACTTCTAGCAGCAAGTACTTCAAGTCTTCCTCAGTTTCATTCAGCAAGCAAGGTTGTGTCATCTGCATAACACAGGTTGTTGATGAGTTTTCCCTCCAATCCTGATGATACTTCATCCTCAAAGAGTCCAGCCTCCTGGATGAACTGTTCCACATATTGATAGAAAAGACACATCCTGTTTGCACCCTTCTCGATTTTAAACTATGCAGTGTTTCCTTGCTCTGTGTTGATAACTGCTACCGGCTTCAAGTATAGGTTTCACACAAGCACAATCCAGTGTTCTGGTATTCTCATTTCTCTAGAATCGAGTATCTATATTAAACCAGACTAGGGAGAAGGATTGGTGATTCACTTCCAAAACAACAGACCTTTCAAAAGGCTGTGCAAAATAGAGCACACTTAGATTGTTGTTGTTGTTGTTTTGTGCCAACAAGTTGCCTGGGACTCATAGCGACTCTATGTTTAATAGTTCTGAACACCTCCCTAGCTTGAGCCAGTCTCTGTCTTTGACACTCTACTCTCATTACCTCAATCACTGGATCAATACATCTCCTTCACTATCCCTCTATCCTTTCAAGCGTGAGCACCTTTTGCATCGACTGGTCCCTCCATGCCACACATCAGAAACATGTGAGATGGAACTTCAAAATCCTTGCTTCCAAGAAGCAGCCTCATTTCATTTTCTACAGTACAAAGCTGTTAGTTCTTTTTGACAGTCCATGTTCTTCAATTATCTTCTCAAGCTCCATAACACAAAGCCATCAAACCAGCAGATATGACATGAAAGGCTGTGTCCTCAAGATGGAAATCAAAGGAGAGGAGGAATAGTTGTAAACAGACACTAGTGATTAAACGTGGAATGTGAGAAGTATGGATGTAAGAAAATTGTACATTAAAGAAAAAATGTTGAAGAAGAAATGCCACACATAACTGTTGGTGAAATGAGATAGTTTGGCATGGTACATTTTGAGTTACAAAGTTATGATCTACTACACCAGAAAGTAAAAGGTGAGGAAAAACAGAATCACATTCATAGTTGAAAAGATCACTTTTAGATTCACCTTGAAATACAATATTGTGAGCAACAGGATAATATCAATACACTTATGAGGAAGACATGTTAATACTATTATCATTCAAATATATTCACCAACAACAAGGGCTAAAGAAGAGGAAAGAGATGATTTCTACCAACTTTTGTAGTCAGAAATTGGGAT
>NW_006400140.1:57303-57798 GCF_000299155.1 Elephantulus edwardii | reverse complement strand
GAACTGGGGGTCTGCGGGAAGGAGTTTGCCAGCATTGGGGCGTGCTGGCTGCTAAGACACCATAGGACCCTCGGGCCAGTCTTTCATTGTTTTTGTTCAGACATTCCTCTGGGTCATACAGCCCTGGTGTACAAGTTGCTGTATAGCAGTAACCTGTGGTTGCTTTGAGGCTGAACACTGTGACATTGATGTGTCAAAGGAGTTAGTGGTTGGTTACCCAATGTGGACAAAGAGTGGGGAGGAGCTCCCCGAATAAAAGAAGCTTGGAAGGAGAAGTGGCATCCACTTCCGTAATAGCTTGCCTCCGGAAACCCTGTGAACCTGGAGAGAGGATGAAAGGCATCCAAGCATTGAGGACTCTCCTTCATAGGGTTACTATCAGTCGCCTGCGACACGACAACACTTAACAACAACAACATGGGGAAAATATTGAATGACCAAGAAGCATTAAAAGAAGATGGGAGGAGTACACAGAGTCACTGTACCAAAGTAATT
>NW_006400140.1:48544-56763 GCF_000299155.1 Elephantulus edwardii | reverse complement strand
CTCATCATTTCCTTCGCCTGCTTCCCCCACAGACCAAACTGTGCAGCTCTGCAACTGCATCCTGGCCCATCCTCACCCTTCTGCCCCCAACCTTCACCTCCTTGTACCCCCAATATGTTTTTCCCAATTAAAAAAACAAGAGGGGGAAAATGAGATCAAACAGAGTGTGGTTGGATTCAGGAAGATGGATTCTCTTCACTTGGTGAAAGTCAGGTATGGAATGTTTGGTTGACTTTTTGTGTGTGTGCTGGAGTTTATTTTTGGGGAGGGTGAATTGGGATTTTTTTTGTAGTTGTTGTTCACAATAGTGTGTGATCCGATTGGATGGATTTCTTGGACTTAGCTAATAATAAACAGTGGGTTGGAAGCCTCTTGGTTTAGAGTCAACCGGGACCTGGTGGGCAGCCTTGTATTTAAAAGGTGGTAGGGCCTTCAGGCCTGGTGCTAATTGTGTTTGAGATGAACATTCTTCAAAGTGGTACAGCAATGGTCTTTTGTTATGCTGTACTGAAGTAAATTGGGATCCTGAATGCTGTGCCACCAGTGTGCTAAAATGCCATAACAGTTACCCATCATGGACAGTATTAGCTGTAGCTCCCAGACTGATTCAGGTTTGGAAGCAGGGGTGGTATCCATTACCTAAACCACATCCCTCTGGAAACTCTATTAGCATGAAGAAACAATGAAAGTTATATCACAGGGTTCAGGTCTTTTGTTCATAGGGTTGTTATTAGTTTTGCTTGACTTGACAGCATTTAACAAAAATAACTACATAACAAATATCACACTTAAGCAAAATTCTCCTGAAGATTATTAAAAAACAAACAAAAACACATGACTGGAACAGCAAATTGACAGAAATCAACCAGTAATACAACCTAGGTTGTACAGGAGGTTGTGGTACTAGGGACATCATAGTCAATGTCAGAGAACTCTTGGGTAAAAGCACAGAGTTCTAGAGGAATGTCTGTTTGTGTTTCATTGACGAAGCAAAGGCATTTGGCTGTGTGGATCACAACAAATTGTAGCTAACATTGAAAAAATGGGAATTATGGAATCCTGATCGTGCCTATGTAAACCTCTATCTGAACCAGGAAACAGTTATCAGAACAGAACAATGAAATAATTCATGGTTCAAATTCAGGAAAGGAGCATGTCAGAGATGCATCCTGTCTCCAGACCTTTTTTAATCTATATGCAGAAAGAGCATTCTAGAGGCTGGACTTTATGGGGAAGAATGTGGTATCAGAATTTATGGAAGGCTCATCAAAAACCTGCATTTTGCAGATGGCACACCTTTGCTTGCAGAAACTTAGGAGAACTTGAAGCTTTTGCTGCAAAATATCAAGCATTGTAATCTTTAATATGAATTGAAACTCAACCTCAAGAGACATCACTGGACTAACTGGCAACATCATGGTAATTGGAGAAGAGATTGACATTGTTAATTATTTCACCTTTCTGGGCTCCACAAACAACACTCTTGGCACCAGCAGCCTGGAAATAAAAAAATTAAAAAAAAAAGAATTGCACTGGGAAAAATCTCCTGTCAGAGACCTCCCCAGAATGCTATAGAGCAACATTGTTAGTCTAGAGATTAGGGTCATGGTCTTCACAATTACTTGCTATGTATGCATCAGAGAGCTGGACAATTAATAAGAATGACAGAAGAAGAATTGATGCCTTTGAGATATGGTGTTTGAGAAGAACATTGAACATACCATGGACTGCCAAGATTACAAACAGGTTTGTCCTGGGGAGAGGCCAAAAAGCTCCTTTGAAACAAGGATTTTGAAGCTCCATCTGATAAACATGGGGAATGTTGCTAGGAGGGACTAGTCCTTGGAAAAAAACATCATGCTTGGAAAGACAGAGGGACAGCACAAGAGGGGAAGATTCCAGAGAAGCTATATTGACACTCTAACTGGGATAAGGGGGTAGGTGTTTTAGAGACGGTGTGATTGGCGCAGGATAACACAGAGTTCAGAGCAATTGCACATAGGATGGCTATGAATTGCAAGTGACCCAGCAGCAATGTGAATTCAAATAATATAAAATCATTAATAAAACACACATATGATGTCTCTCCCTTTTATTGGTGTTGAGTCAGAATCAACTCATAATAGACCTCCAAGCAGGTTTTCAGAGGTAGTAAATTGCAAGGGAGGAGATTGTCCATCTTTCTCCCAGAATGTGTTTATGTGTGTATAAAATATGTAACATATAATATAAAATATATATGATATATACACTGTACTACATGATACATTATGATATATAATATATATTCAACAATCTACATTATGCAGATGATGCTATCTTGCTTATTGAAAGTGAAGAGGACCTGAAGCACTTGCTGCAGAAGATCAAAGACTATAGCCTTCAATATGGATTACAATTCAACGTCAAGAAAACAAAGGCTCTTATCACTGGATCAAAAAGCAGTATTATTGTAGATGGAGAAGGTTGTCAATGATTTCGTCTTACTTGGATCCACAATCAACATACTTGTTATGAGCAGTCAGGAAATAAGGAGACATGTTGCTTTGGACAAAGCTGCTGTCAGATATCTATCCAAAATACTAAAGAGTTGTTAATATGATGTTAGTTCAAAGACTAATGTGTACCTGATTCAGGCCACAGTCATTTCAATCACTTCCTATGCATTTGGGAGATGTACAGTAAATAAGGATTACAGTTGTGATATTGGAGAAAAATGTTGAATATACCATCAACTGCCAAAAGAATCAATAAGTATGTCTTGGAAAAAGTGCAGCCAGCATGCTCTTTGAAGGCAAGGATTTCAAAACTTTATGTCTCACAATTTGGACATGTTACTAGGAGAGGGTAGTCCTTGGAAAGGCGGTATAGATCAACAAAAGAGTTAAAACCCTCGGTGATAAGGATTGACACAGTGACTGTAGCAGTAGGCTCAAGTGTACCAGAGATGAGGAGGATAACACAGGGAAGGATAGGATTCAAATCTATTGTTTATAGGGTTGCTATGAGTTATACCATGAGTTTTTATGAATAATGCCATGAGTCGCTGTGAGTCAACTTGATGGCATCTAACAAGAACAATAATATGAAACATAATATAATAGATACAAGCTTTCTTTTGTGTAAAATAAATGTTGAAAAAAGAATAAGGACATTAAAATTATAATGATCTAACTATAAAAGCCTGCCTCTGGAAACCCTATGAACCTGAAGAGAGGATGAGAGACCCCCAAGCGTTGAGGACTCTCCTGCATAGGGTCATTATGAGTCTCCTGTGACTCAACGGCACTTAACAACAATAACATCAACATAGAGAGATCAGCTGGCCCAGTGGACAGAACGTGATGCTACCAAGCTGAAGGTGGGTGACTTTTAATCTGCGGTCCTTGGGCCTGTCTTTCATTGTTTTTGTTCAGACATTCCTCTAGGTCATGTAGCCCTGGTGTACAAGTTGCTGTACAGCAGTAACTTGTGATTGCTGTGAGGCTGAACACTGTGACACTGATGTGTCAAATGCGTTAATGGTTGGTTACCCAATGCAGACAGAGAGTGGGGTGGAGCTCCCAAATTAAAACAAGCTTGGAAGGAGGAAGGGCATCCACTTCCATAATAGCTTGCCTCCAGAAACCCTATGAACCTGGAGAGAGGATGAGAGACACCCAAGAGTTGAGGACTTTCCTTCATAGGGTCACTGTGAGTGGCCTGTGACTCGAAGGCACTTAACAACAACAACAACAACAACAACAACAACTATATAATGACCATTGTAATATATTTCCTTCTACTTCAACACATTATACACACATATGTTTTATTTACTTCAGCTCCTGATTCATGCATGGTAACCCACATCTGTACCCTTGTGATTTGCAGTACTACTTTAGCTTCTTGATTTTCAGAAACAAATTTCAAGAATCATCAAAACACACACATATGCAGACCTAAATAATGAGGAGAGAGAGAACGAGATTTCTTGTTATTTACAATAGTTATGCTCTATAAATCTCTCTGTAAGGGAGCTTGGTGGCCTAATGGTAAGAAGCTTCACTGCAATCCTGAACGTATGCAGTTCAAATGCACCAGTTACTCTACAGGAGAAGGATGGAGAATCTCCTCCAGTATAATTAATTTCCTCTGAAAACTCGCCGAAGGGTCAGCTGTAGATCAGTTCTGACTTGATGGTACATAACAAGAACAATGCTCTATAAAGTAAATCATTATTTCTAAGAGAAACACACAACTAACTTCTATAATTTTCTGGTCAGATTTTAATCAACCAGTCAATATTTAACCATGTTTTATGTATTTTTACATTAAAAGACAAACTATTTGGTATATATTGTTGTTTAATTAACATTGAACTCACAGTCAACAGCATATTGCTTATTTGTGAATAAAGCTGATCTAACATGTGCATTTTCATGTGCTTAGAAACATTTGAGAGTACTTAGCACTATGCTTGAATGCCATTTTTAAAAAGCGAACACATTATAAAAAAAAAAAAGCAAACAACCCAACCCAAACATATTAGTGATAAAAATATGGCCCTGAATAGACTGACAAGGGAGACTGTTTACACTGTGGCAGCTGAAACAAGAAAGAAAAGTAGTGCCTTGTTCAAACTTGCAGGGATGTGTATATAAGGCAACACATTTTTTAAGTGTTCTGTACATGGCTATGAATAAATGTTATGAATCTTGATTGCAAAGATATAAATAAATTCTATCAAATATGAACATTTGCAAATATAGAATATGAGGATGGACTCTATGGATTTAAAGAAATTATCTCTTCTCCCTTTTGAAATTTGAAGTAGCAGATAAAAGTATCAGAGAGTCCATGTTTAGTTGCTTAAATATTATTGATATTATTATTTTGTGAATGATATTGTGTAGACCCTGTAAGTGTATTCTTAGTGTTCAAGCAAGCTTTCTTAAAGAATATCATTCCACAAATATATGAAATCACTAATCTAAGCTAGCAATAGTGTCTATGTTTAGAACAGCAATAAAAATATAAAATAGATCAGGTGTGGGACTCATTATTAATGTAAATTTCAGCCCAGATTCATAAATATTAACCGAATAGTTGTCCTGGCATCCAAACAGCTAAGCATTCAGTTGATAACCAAAAGGTGGGTAGTTCAAACACACTTAGTGGTTCTATGGTAAAAAAAAAATGCTTCTGTAAAGACTACATTCCTTAAAACTCTTGAGGCAATTTCAATTTGCCAGATTAGGTAAAAATGAGTTACTTACTCAACAACTGCAATAATAACTAGTATGGCTGACATTTTAATTACAATGTTTACTTCGATAGTAATAATTTATCACCTGTGCTGTGTCACATAGTTCACTACCTTCTAGTTTGAAACATTCATTTCCCCACTTAGGGAGAGTGTTCACAGCTATCAATTTGCAGCCCTTTCAAGAGGTTACCTATATTTAAGGGAGTCACTTTGCTGAAGTTCATGATCCCTTCTCAGGGTAGCCAAAATAGAGTGATTGAATAACGCAGCAATATCAGATCTGACTTTCTTGCACTCACTTGTACTAGTTTTGAAAGGCCATTCTGGTTTCAGGGTTCTCATGTGGTCTGGTTTAGTTAGACTCAATTTAATTTTCATTGAATTATAATTCAACTTCTACCTTTGACTAAATCTTTGCTTTCTAATTGCCTAACAGATGTCGGTCTTGAGAGAACTCTTCAATAGTCTTCAGCAGTTATCCCCACTTCAGAAGTTACTTCCCAAGTAACCTGATCTGGAAAAAATCTTCCCAACAATTAAATCAATCTAAGATAGGTATTGCAGGCAATGATAATTCAGTAATAGAGATTTTACCTTCTATATTGGATATCACAATATCTATTCAATATGCATGTTGAGAAAATAATTCATGATATTAGATTCTGTGAAGAAGAATGGGGCATCAGGATTGGAGGATGACACAACTTTTCTTGCTGGAGGTGAGGAGGATATGAAACACTTGCTGCAGAAAATCAAGGACTACAGCATTTGGTGTAGATTATATCTCAACATCAAGAAAACATAGATCCTCACCACAGGACCAATAGTCAACATCATGATAGATAGAGAAAAGATTGAGGCTGTCAATGATTTAATTTTGCTTGCATCCACAATTAACATCCTTGATAACTATAGTCAAGAAATCAGGAGATGTATTGCACTTGTGAGAGTCTACTGCCAAATACTGACCTCTGTAAAGCAAAATGCTGAAGAGCAACTGTGTGAGTTTGGAGACTAATGTCTGCCTGATTTAGGCCATGGTCTTCTCAATAACCTACCATGTATGCTTCAGAGAGGTGGACAATAATGACAATGAGAGAAATAATTAATGCCTGTTATTTGTGGTGCTGAAGAAGAGAACTTAATATCCCATGGACTGCCAAAAATAACAAACAGATATGTTTTGGAAAAAGACATTTGGTGGCAAAGGTGGTGAAACTTCATCTTTTCTACTTTGAGCATTTAGTTAGCTGAGGCTATTCCTTGGAAAGGCTGTCATGCTTGGAAATGTGGAGGCTCAGCTAAGGAAAGGAAGACATTCAATGAGATGGATTGACATGATGACTTCAGCAATGGGCCCTAGTGTATTACAGGTGATGACACAGGAAATTCAAGTCGGCTATTAAAAAGGTCCCTATAAATTGTACTCTACTTGACAGTACTTAACAACGATACCAACATGCTGAGTATCTATGCCTCCTTAGTGAAGAGAATGATAAAATTTCTTCTCAGATACTTTGGACATGTAATCAGGGAAAGAAAGTCCTTGGAAAATGGCATCTTATTTGAAAAGGTGGAGGGGTGGAGAAATAAAAGAAGAACATGAAGGTGGATTGACAGTGACAGTAACAATAGGCTGAATCATGATAGAGATTACGAGGCTGGAACAGAGGAAAGATTCAATTTGTTTTTTATAGGTTTGTCGTTGAGTCATAGTTGACTTGATGGCACCTAACAACAGCAACATCCTGGGGATCCGGAGTCCATTCCCAGATAATGTACCTGTGTCCAGTCAACATCCATTTATTAGTGGAACCTGGCAGGTTGCTATGAAGTTGAGCTAAGTTCAGTAGAATTTCTGTGCATTAGGAAGGTCAATTTGGTTTTATATTCTGTTATATGTGGAGTTGCCATGAGTCAGAGGTTTATAGGAAACCAACTAATAAACAAGCATGATCCTTACACGTTGTGGAGAAAATATCTTTTTACCTATATATAATAACAAGACTAGAAATATTGTCTTATATTTTAGAGTTTCCTCTTTCAATCACTATATAGAATGTTATGTCCAATAACTATCACAAAGCTTTGTGGTGACCAATAGATGATCCTTTCATTTCTCCTTGATAAAAAAGAAAAGATGTTCTAAAATTAGATGTAAGAATAATCCTTTCTCAACATTTTACTTTAGAAGGATTTCAAAACTTTATATGACCCATTTTAACAAAGAAGAAAGATGCAAAAGCTAAGTCTACCCTTACTTTATTGTTGTTGTTAAATGCCATCATAAATTCAGACTCATATCAAGTATGTGCACAACAGATTGAAATTTTGGCCTATCCTGTGTCACTTCCATAATGACTGCTATGCTCAAGCTTATGATTATTGCAGCTATTGTGTTTTATTGAGATTCTTCCTTTCTTTAGGCACTCTGCTTTCTCAGGGTACCTCCAGTGATCTCATAGGTTAGGAGTTGCACTGCCAACTCAGAGTCAGACAATGTGAATCCTCCAGCTACTCCACAGGAGAAAAAAAATGTATAATCTGGATGATTTAAAGCTTTTGAGAGTCAGCCATGCGTTGATTCTGATTTGATGGCTGCTGGTGCTTCCTGATAACAAGACTAAATTATTTAGTTTATTTGCTGCTAAAGCGAGCACAACAAGACCAAATTTTAAGAAATAAAGTTTCATCCTTCTCTTTAAGGATCAACCTGGTTGGCCATTTCTTTAAGACAGATTTGTGGTTGTTTTGTCCACGATAGATTCAATATTTCTATGAATACATAAATAATTATTCTATCACTGAATTCAAGCATCTACTTAAAGGCTTCAAGTAGCTCGTTGTTGTTGTTGTTATGTGCCGTCGAGTCCTTTGCGACTCATAGCGACCTTATGCACAACAGCCCTAAACCCTGCTCTATCCTGCGCCAACCGCACTGCCTCTGACACACCCATCCCGATTACCCCAG
>NW_006400140.1:37284-48444 GCF_000299155.1 Elephantulus edwardii | reverse complement strand
ACCCTCCCAAGCATGATGTCCCTCTCCAAGGACCCGTCCCTCCTGGCAACATAAGCTCGTAGTGTTTTTTTTTTTTTTTAAATTATCAACTTTTCGACTTATTCTGAATATAAATTTCAATATTGCACTATAGTTTTGAATCTATAAAAATATTAACATTACATACATATACACAAATTGGAATTTAGGTCATAAGGATGAAAATTAAAGTCAGCAAGAACCATCCAGATTCCATTTTTACCTTAAAGCTTAAATGAATCATAATCATCATTGTTATTGTTCTTGTTGGGTGTTGCCCAGCTGAGTACGACTCATAGCAACCCTATGAATGAAAGATTTGAACTCTGTTCTGTTCTCTGCCATCCTCTCCAACAAATGTTTCAAGTCCTCTTCATTTTCAGCAAACAAGATTGTGCCATCTGCATAACACAAGTTATTGATGATTCGCTCCATTTCTGATGCCATACTCCTCCTCATAAAGTCCAGCTTCTTGGATAATTTGCTCAGCATACAGATTGAATAGGTATAGAGAGAGAATACAACCCTGGCGCAGTCCCTTCCCAATTCCAAACCATGCAGTGCCCCCCTGCTCCATTCTCACAACAGCTTTCTCATCCACGTATAGGTTCCACATGAGCACAATCAACTGATTTGGGATTCCCCTTCTTCTCAATGTCAGCCACAACATTTTACGGTCTACACAGTCAAGTGCCTTTGCACATTCAATAAATGACAAATAGACATTTTTCTGTTATCCTTTACTTTAAACCAGGATCCATCTGACATCAGAAATTATATCACTGATGCCACAGACTCTTCTAAATCCTGCTTTAATTTCTAGCAGTTTCTTACCTATGTACTGCTCCAGCCATTTTTGAATGATCTTCAGCAGTATTTTGCTTGCATGTAATATCAAAGATATTTGTTTATAAGTTCCATGATCACTTGGATCACCTTTCTTGGAAATGGTAATAAATATTGGTCTCTTTCAATCCATTGGCCAGGCAGCTTTGCATCCAAGAAGGCATCTGTTAATTGAAACAAACCAATTAGTATATCATCAAAACATTAAAATGGCTTTATTTGTGGCAATGCTTAAACACAGAACAATATTATTGTATTCCATTTAGTCAGAACTGACCCAGAGCTGACACTCCAGCATGTTTTCAGAAGAATTACATGTTATGGGTGGAAATAGTCCATCTTTCTCTGTGGAGAAACTAATGGATTCCAACTGTATACCTTTGCAATGACAGTACAATTACATCCCACTAAGCCACTACCCTGTTACTTACTGAGCATGTATTCTTTTGTTGTTGTTATGTGCCATCAAGTTGTTTGTGACTCATAGCGACCCCATGTGTAGGAGTCCTAAATCCTGGTCTATTCTGTGCTAGCCTCATTGTGTCTGACACACTTATTCCCACCACCCCAATCACTGAATCGATCCATTTCTTTGAGGGTCTTCCTCTACTGCGCTGTCCCTCCACAATCCCAAACATGATGTCCCTCTCCAAGGACCAGTCCCTCCTTGCAACATGCCCAAAGTATATCAGACGAACATAGTACAGAGGATGTAAGGGAGTTGACAAATTTAATTTAGGAGAATCAATGATTGTTTTATCAATCTAATACAAGGTACAAAATAACTGAAATCTATTTTATATAAAAAAGTTTATTTTATATAAAAATTTTTTTGAAAAAAGTCTATTTGAGTCCAAGGGGACCCAGTGTAAGTAGAAAATGTGACCAAGTGAGGGCTCACAAAGGCTCTCACAAAGATTAGAGGAAATGTATTAGACTTAAAAATTTGGAGAACATTTGACAAGCAATGTAAATAAAAGGGCATAAAAATAGGAAGAAAGGTAAGAGATGCGCTGAGATGATAGAAACAATCATAATTGTTATTTCCAACTTCTAGAAATTTTATATGTAATATGTCACTGTTTTTCTTATCTTACCCTTATCCCAAACTAAAGAGAAGACAGGCAGTAATATGAGAGTTAGCATAATTAATTTTAGTGCCCTGGTAACAAAACATTCTATGAAGAGTAATGATCTTCAACATTATTTGAAAGAATAAGAATAAAAAAGAAATAGTACCAGAGCTACTTTGCTAAGATGATATGATATCATATGATATCAATGAAATGAAATCTGTACATTAACAGGATAAACTTAAGCTTAATAATGTTACTGTAATATAACCTAATATTTTATTGGGTCCTTAGTAATAGTATTTCATATATACTTTAGTAAGGATATATTTTTCTCAATAAGCACTAAAAACAATACTAAAATTTCTATAAGCTCTTGTATCTACAGCTGGTTCCTAGGGAAACTATTTCTATTATCATTTTTGTTTTAATCATTTAACTTTATAAAAATAAGTTGCAATTATTTCATTAGTCATATCTCTAAATGAATTATGTACGATAAATAAGTGTTTCACTCTCATTTTCATAAATATGAAAATGACTGCAATAAACTAAAGTTGCACTATATGCTTAGAGCTTTATTTAGTAATCTATAAACAGAATGTAAATTTTCCTTTTTAACGAGCCTGAAGATTCTGAGACACAACTTGCTGTAATATGTGTGGCATAATTTTATTAATAATACAATAATAGTAAATTTGAGAAGAACAGGAGGTTTTCCAACTGTACTTTTACCTTTCACTAGGAGAGAGTAGCTTAAGGCTGGATGACTTTGTGTGCATCTGTGTATCTTAGCATCTGTACATCTTAGCATCTTTACATTGTCTCTCCACCCCTTTTGTTGTCTCAGTTAATTGCTTTAAAATATCACTCTTTAAAAGAAGCCTCAAGAGCTTACAAGAAGCAGCAGACCTCGGTGCAATAATATATAAACTGTATATATGAAGAGTGTCTAATTTTTTTCAGAAGCTCTAATTCTGAATGTTTGTCACAAAATGCAGAGTCTAGTTTTAATCTATGTGAATAATTATAATGTGATAAAAACCTTGTACAATACAAAAAAGCAATTAATGTGCCAGTCCTGATATGATTCCCTTCATTTCCTGTTGCTTTTTCTCTGACTACTGCACATGCTCATAAATTATCATATTGGTTCACAAATACAAAATATATAATTAGAATCTATAACGGTTAACACTCTTGGCACCAGTAGCCAGGAAATCAAAAAACGTATTGCGATGGGAAAGTCTGCGGTTAGGGACCTCTGTAAAGTACTCAAGAGCAACGGTGTCTCTATGGAGACTAAGGTGCGCCTGATACAGGCCATGGTTTTTGCAGTCACTTGTTATGCATCAGAGAGTTGGACAATGACTAGGGAGGATAGAAGGAGAATTGACGCCTTTGATCTGTGGTGCTGAAGAAGAGTACTGAAAGTACCATGGACTGCCAAGAAAACAAATAGATTCATCGTAGAGAGGGTTAAACCAGGCTGCTCCTTGGAGGCAAGGATTCTGGGGCTTCGCCTGACATACTTTGGATGATGTAAGGAGAGACAGGTCTTTGGAGAGGGACATCATGCTGGGCAGAGTGGAGGGACAGCGCAGGAGGGGAAGACCCTCTATGAGGAGGACTGATTTGGTGACTGGGGTAATCGGATGGGTGTGTCGGAGGCAATGAGATTGGCACAGGATAGAGCAGAGTTTAAGGCTGTTGTATATAGGGTCGCTATGAGTCGCAAACGACTCGATGGCACATAACAACAACAACAACAACAAATGTATTAAACCCTTAGTATATACTTGAAACTTAAACTGATAGTGAATTATGTGATCTGTTAAAAGAAACCCTTCAGTACATACTAATTTAATCTAATCATTTTGAAGACTGTATTGAGACTTTCTTTTTCCCTCAGTGGATTAGTAGATTCAAACCACCATCACAGACATAACATGTAAAGAGGTATGGTTTGAAAGAAGTGAATAGACAGTTAAGAAAATAAAATAAAAAAGAGTTTCATTAATTCATCAAAATATATAAGAATTTCTACTTTTCAAGGAATATTCATGCAAGACTTTCTTAAGAAAATGACACTTAGGATAAACCCCCAAGGAAATAGTCATTTAAAGCATTGAAGACTTTTATGCTCTAAAGTGGAAGGAGATTGAGAAATTCTATTCTTCTCATTAGACTCTGTTAACACTGTATGGGGAGCTAAGAATGTAGAAGGGACAATTGGAAACCATTAAAACCAGATAGATCATATTAATTAGTCTTGGTCATTGTCAGTCATGCTCTTATTCTATTACAGCAGTAGCTATGTTAGCATTTTAAACCATAGAAATACATCATCTGATTATATTTTGAAAGTTGTTCCCAAAATGATCTCCAGATAATTTATTAATTGTTATTGTTGTTAGATGACATTGAATTGAGTACCACCCATAGTGACCCTGTGAACAACAAATCTGAAACCTGTCTTATCCTGTGCCATCCCCACAATTCTTGACACACTAGAGTCCATTGTGACAGTCACTGTGTCAATCCACCTGGCTGAGGATCTTCCTCTCCTTTGCTGACCCTCTGCCTTTCCGAGCATAATTTCCCTCCCAAGCAATAGCTTTTCCAAGCAATGTGCCCAAAGTATGTGAGGTGAATCTTTTTCATCCTTGTCTCCAAAGAACATGCTGGCTGCACTTTCTCCAAGATATATTTGTTTGTTTGTTGACAATCCATGGGATGTTCAGTACTCTTCTCCAACACCACGGCTCAAAGGCATCACTCTTCTTTTGTCATTTTTATTCGTTGTCTAGCTCTCAAATACACAGCAAGTGACCAGAAAGACCATGGCCTGAGTCTACTAACATCGTTATTCCTCAGTAATTTGGAGACGTCCCTAATTACAGGCTTACCAAATAAATACATCTGATTTCCTAACTGCTGGTATCAAGGGTCTTGACTGTGGATCCAAGCATGATGAAGTTGCTGACAATTTCAACCTTTTCTTCATTTATCATGATATTGCCTGTTTGCTAAGTGATAAGAAGTTTTGTTGCCTTGGTATTGAGGTGCAATCCATATTGAAAGCTGTGTTCTTTGATCTTCTACAACAAGGGCTTCAAGTGTTCCTCAGTTTCAGCAACAAGGTTGTGTAATCTGCGTAACACAGGCTATTGATGAGTCTTCCTCCAATCCTGATGCTACTTTCTTCTTCATAGGGTCCAGCTTCTCAAATCATTTGCTCAGCATACACATTGAGTAGGTATATAGAGAGAGAATACAACCCTGGCACACTCTTTTCTTAATTTTAAATCATGAAGTATTTAATTACTCTGTTATCACAACAGCGTCTTGATCTAGTATTGTTGTTGTTAAGTGCCGTCGAGTTGCAGGAGACTCATAGTGACCCTATGAAGGAGAGTCCTCGACACTTGGGTGCCTTTCATTCTCTCTCCAGGTTCATAGGGTTTCTGGAGACAAGCTATTGTGGAAGTGGATGCCAGTCCTCCTTCCAACTTGGTCTAGTATAGGTTTCACATAAGAACAATTAAGTGCTCTGGAATTCCATTCTTTTCCATTTTAGCCAAAGCATGTTATGATCCACACACCCAAATATCTTTATCAATGAAGCATAAGTAGACATTCTTCTAGTATTCCTTATTTTCAACCAAGACCCATCTGACATCAAAAATGATATCTCTAGTGTTATGGCCTCTTGTAAATCTTGCTTGAACTTCTAGCATTTCCTATCTATGTACTGTTATAGCTATCTTTTAATGCTCTTAACAGTATTTTGTTTGCATGTGATATTAATGATACTGTTGAAAAGTTTTCATATTCTGTTGGATCACTTTTCTTGGGAATAGGAACAAACATGGACCACTTCCACCATAGGCCAGACAGTTGTCCTCCAAATGTTCAGGTCTAGACTGGTGAGTGCATCCAGGGCTCCATCTCTTAATTGAAGCAAGTGAATTGGTATACCACTGATTCGTGGACTCCCCCTTTTTTTTCTCCCAATGCTTTCAATGCAGCTTCAACTTCCTCCGTCATTACCATTAGCTCCTGCTCATATTCTGAAAATTTTTCCATTTCAGTCAGTTGTTTTTGTTAGAGTGACTGTTTATTCTCTCCATTTTATTTTTGTGTTTCTTGGACCATTTAATACATTGCTTATAGCAGCCTTCAATATTGTGACTCCTGGCTTAAATTTGATTTATGGTTTTCTCAGCGTGAGAAATGTAGACAATTTCTTCCCATTTTACTTTCCAATTCCAGGTCTCCGAATATATCATTATAAAATTTTTATATTTTTCTTTGTCTTTTTGAGCTGCCTTTTGAATCTTCACCTCAGCTGTTCTAATTTGTGATGTTTTCCCTTTGTTTTGACTTCTTGATGCTCTAGTGCAATTTTTACAATCTATACTGACATCTATTTTGGATTTTTAGTTTTCCTCTCCTCATTGTAAAGATCTTTTGCTTTCTTCATGACCGATCTCTTTGACACCATCCCACAGTTCATCTGGTCTTCAATCATTGGTGTTTAATGCTTTAAACCTATGTGTATTTTTTAAAATTTTTTTTATTGGTTTGTTCACAAAGTTCATAGGCATTGTGTTTCACACTATTTTTTATTTGTATTGTGTTTCATACAATCATTCCCATATTTATGTTTTATAAAATGAATCATCATTGGGCCTTTCCCGTTATTACCAAATCTTTTCAGGTCCCTGCTGGATCCTTCTCATGCCCTTCCTTCACCCATTAAACTGCTACCCTGTCATTTTGCCCCTACCCATTCTCACCCTTCTATTCCCACCCATTCTAACCCTGTGTTCCCATACATGTTTCTAGTTTTACAAAATTGTTCTAATACAGTATTTGTTCTTATGAGACCAAGTTAGTTAGTTCACGCAGCATAGTGCTCTCCCAAGTTATGTAGTACTTTTTGAAATTATTGGTCCTGAGTGCTGCATAGTATTTGATTGTGTGAATGTAACACAATTTTTCAATCCACTCAGTTGTAGTTGGACCTGTGGGCTGTTTTCATGATCTTGCGATGGTGAAGAATGTTGGTATGAACACTGGTATACAGACCTCCATTTGTGTCTCAGTTCTAATTTCCTTAGGGTATATTCCTAGTGGTGGAACAGCTGAGTCATATGAAGTTTCTATGTTCAGCTTTTTGAGAAAATGCAACCTCTCTTCCAGAGTGATTGTACCATTTTGCAATCCCACCAACAGTGTATGGGAGTCCCTATCTCTCCACATCTCCAACATTTATTGTTCTTTCCCTGCTAAACACTGCCACTGCTCTTGGGTGAGATGATATCTCATTGTGGTTTTGATTTGCATTGCTTATATTGTGAGCGATTTTGAGAATTTTCTTCATGTGTCTGTTGACAATCTGAATATCTTCTTTTGTGAAATGTCTTTCCATGTCTTTTGCCCATTTTGGAATTGGGTTATCAGTATTTTTCTTCTGGAGGTCGGTCCAGGAGTATTCTATAAACTTTTGTTATGAGATTCTTGTCTGAGACAATTTTGCCAAATGTTTTTCCCTGGTTAGTAGGTTTTCTTTTCACCCTGTTAAAAAAAAGTTTGGGTTTTTGTTGGTTTTTTTTTGGTGTATTTGTTTATATTATGAGCACAACAAGCTGTGTGGCTGACTCTGAGAAGAAAGAGAATCCCAGAACATTTGATTGTGCTAATGAGACACCTATACTTGGACCAAGAGGCAGTCGTCAGAACAGAGCAAGGAGCCACTACATGGTTCAAAATCAAGAAGGGGGTCTGTCAGGGATGTATTCTGTCTCTATACCTTTTCAATCTGTATGCAGAACAGATCATCCGAGACACTGGGCTATACGAAGAAGAATGTTGCATCAGGATTGGTGGAAGAATCATCAACAACCTGCGTTATGCAGATGACACAACGCTGCTTGCTGAAACTGAGTGGGACCTGAAGCGCTTGCTGCAGAAGGTCAAGGTCTGCAGCCTCCTATATGGATTGAAGCTCAACATCCAGAAAACAAAGATTCTCACCACTGGGCCAATTGACAGCATCAGTATGGATGGTGAAGAGATTGAGATAGTCAACAGTCTTAGTTTTTTTGGCTCCACAATCAAGAGATGAATTGCGTTGGGAAAGTCAGCTGTGAGGGACCTCTCAAGAGTACTGAAGAGCACCTATGTCAGGCTGGAGTCTAAGGTGCGTGCTATGCATCAGAGAGTTGGACAGTGAATAGGGTTGATAAAAACAGAATTGATGCCTTTGAGTTGTGGTGCTGGAGAAGAGTGTTGACTATACCATGGACTGCTAGGACAACAAAAAGATTTGTTCTGGAGAAGGTGAAGCCGGAATGTTCCTTGGAGTCAAGGATTCTGAAGCTTTGTCTGACATAGTCTGGGCATGTTACAAGGAGGGACTGGTCCTTGGAGAGGAACAATGTGTTTGGCAGAGTGGAGGGGTGGTGAAGGAGAGGAAGACCTTCAATGAGATGGATTGATTCTGTGACTGGAGCGGTGGGAATAAGTGCGTTTGAGATGGCTAGTTTGGCACAGGATAGAACAGCTTTTAGAGCTCTTGTACATAGGGTCGCTGTGAGTTGCAAGCGACTCCAGGAACATAACAACAACAACAACAATTGGTGCCAAGAGTGTTTACTGTGAGTGCTGATTGTGCATATAATATGTTGCAATTTATCTAAAAGAGACTTTTTCAAGGAAAGTAAAGTTGATGTTTTGTAAAGTTATCAGAAAAAACAGATTACTACAATCATATAGTCAGGAAAAAGAAAAAGAGATTAATTTGGAAAACACCTTGAATATTAGCTAGTTTTTTCCATTCATCTTCTCAAAACCACATCAAATTTTCTGAAGTACAATTCATAGATAACTCATTGTTTCTTACCATGTTCTTTCTGCATAAGAAGTGATTGAAATTTGGCTTGAGATAAACAACTGTAAGTGGGAATGTCCAGTCCCTGAAGAAGTTTTGATTCCAAAACCTTAAAAATTATGAGAATTTTTCATGAATCCAAAATTATTTCCTTCCCAGGATTTGCTGACTTTTACATTTCTTCAATAATGCTATGGAACCAGCCACTAAAAATTCTGTGGTTAAAGAAAAGTTCTCAGCATAATGCCCTAGAGGGTGACCCATTTTGTATAATATTTCATGAGTTCCTTGTTTTTCAACCTCAGTCATTAAAGGACAAATATTGGATAGTGCCACTGTTGTAAAATGGGACTGACATCAGGGTTGCTGGGAGACTGAGAAAGGTGGGATAAATTATGTATACTGCATTGAAATAGATGAGAGATCTAAAAGGGATGTATGATTAGGTATTATTGTCATGACAGGAGTTCAGAATGAAGGCCACATAGTGAAGTGGACTTGGGAGGAGGGATTGTAAAACAAGGAGAGAATTTTTCTTTTACTTTTCAAAGAATGAACTGCAGGAGGACGTTAAGCAGGGAGAAAAGTGCAATAATGAACGAATGGAATTCTAAAGTCTGTAAACTTTCATTAAAATTAATAAAAATCAAAAAGATTATAAAATAAATATATAAGTAATTAATAAAAAAGAGAAGTTCTGTATTCTTGTGCTCGTTGACTTCCCATTTCATAGCAAACTGTTTAGATTGGTTGCCTTTGCTTCACTAAGCTTCTGGCTCTAGACTACTACCACCCAAGCTTGTTTTAGGCCTAGTATCAAGTTGTAGTGTCTACCTGGGACCTGCTCTTCTCATTGTAGATTATTGTTGTTATGTTGTTGTTATGTGCCATTGAGTCGCTTGTGACTCATAGCGACCCTATTTACAACAGCCCTAAACTCTGTTCTGGCCTGTGCCAATCGCATTGTAGATTACTGGAGCTAAAAGTCAAGCCTCACAGTGCAAGCACAGTGGGGATTTGACTAGTGCCACTTGCATTAACATTTCATTATGCAAAGCAAGTTGCATCACAAAGCCCATCATCAGTGGAACAGAGTTTGCTCAAAGTAACTACACAGATGAACCAATTTTGCCCTGAAGTATAGCTTGGAGGGGACCTGAAATATCTTATGTTTGCTAAAGAGTTCAGTCAGATTTTCTTACTCTGGTATCACTTGAAACTCTATCATTCTGACAAATACAAAAATAGAGTCTTGGTATAAAATAGATACAATCAATTTAAGACCTATTTTGAAAGCTAAATAAACTTAATGTTACCTTATGCATTTTCAGAAAATGCAGAAATTGTTTGAGAATATTTGTATTTCAGTGAAACTATGCATTCAGGAATGGGACTGCATAGTCCTAACAATTTGTTTATGTTCTTAATGTATGTGAAATTAATGTTATGTTAAAGAGAATAAATGAGGATGAAAAAACATTTATTATACAATATGCAGTTAGCCTGTAGAATTCATTGTCACAGGAGGTTACCAAATCAAATACTGTGTCTTGAATTTTAAAAGCTGTTGGAAATTTTGATGATGAATAATGGCATTCCTCATTATTCATACTGAGCTCCAGGTAATGAACTTTCCCACTTGAGGGTCTGAGAGATCACCTCAGGGGTTAAATGCAATGATTCCCTTTGTGCAGCTAAACAAAAGACGATTCATTTGAGCACATCCATAACCTCAGATATATAGATGGAGATGTAGAGATAGATGATAGGTAGATAGATAGATAGATGGTTGGTTAGATAGATAGATAGATGATAGATAGACAGATAGAGATATAAACAATTATTGCAGATCTCCAAAAATCATATTATGTTTCAATCTAGGTGATAAAGAGATTTCATATATTGCTATAAAAACTTTTTGTTATTTTATCTTTAGTTCAATTCGTTTGATTATACTGAACAATAAAATACTAAAATCTCAGTTCATTTTAAATGGTGTAAAAATAGTGCATTTTCGAAAAATGTAATCTGAGTAAAATCTTAAAGGCAAAGAAAAAAATTTAATTTTCCTTTTAAAAATTTATGTTAGTCTCATTTCAAGTAAGCAATTCTATCAAAAAGAAGGATTGAAAAAACTATTTATCTTTCTTTCGTTTTTGCCTCACTCACCAATAAATTATCCACTTGTCGAAGAGATGCAGGAGAAAAATGCAAATACTAATATTAACTGCCCAGGTTAAGAACACAATATAATGTCTCCATCTGCACTATGTAGTGGAAATACAAGAATAAGGTAAGTAAGATAGGGAGGAAAATCATTAAAAC
>NW_006400140.1:29764-36942 GCF_000299155.1 Elephantulus edwardii | reverse complement strand
TTTTTATTTTATTTTATTTTATTTTAAATCTATGACTTCTGTCACCCTGTGACACCAAAACCCATTGAAAGTTGCCTGTTCTTCCTCCCTCCCTTCCACTCTTCCCCTTTTGAAGCGTTGTCTTGTTGATATTTGCTAATTGCAATAGTCGTATTATTTTTCACTCTATGCATCTCAGGTTGATCCTTCCCTGTCCTGGTCCCTGTCATGTTCATTATCTGCTCATTCTGTTTTTTGTTCTCCTTTGCACTCATCCTTCCCATCCCACTAGTTGCCCTCCTATTTTTGAGAAGTCTTATTTTCCACCATTCCAGCATACTGTCTTTTTCCAAGGAAAAGCATATGTCTTGCATGTCTGATAAAATGTACAAAATCCAAGAGATGGAGTTTCAACAAACTTGCCTGTAAGGATACCCTGTTTGCACTACCTCTAAGAAAGACGTGTTTGTTCCTTTGGCAGCCCGTAGGACAGTTAATTCGTTTCCAAGACCACAATGGAAAGGCTTTGATATTTCTTCTGTCATGTTTATTTATTGCCCAACATTCAGATGTGCAGAAAGCAACTGAACAGATCATGGGTTGAATCAAGCAGCCTCAGTTTTTAAACTATCATTCTTGCTCATTAGCACTTTAAAATAGTCCTTGACAGCTGACTTTTCCCAGTGAAATGAATCTTTTGATACATTGCTGTTATGATGAATGCTAATTGTGGATCCTAGTAAAATGAAATTGCTAACAATTTCAATCTTTTCTCCCTATAAAATCTTTCAAATTATATTGACTCACTATAAATATTTTTGATGTTTATATTCAAATATAAATATTGAGTCAGTATATAGCAGCATAAAATTGATGCAAATTAAATTAATTAAAAATTAAAATAAAATTAAGGATTGATGAGGCCTCCAAAGATTGGATAAATTTTAAATAAAAGATAAACTTGTTGTTGTTATGTGCCATCGAGTCACTGGTGACTCATAGTGACCTTAAGTACAAGAGCCCTAAACGCCCTTCTATCCTGTGTCAACCTCGCTGTCTCAAACACATTCATTCCCATCACTCCACTCACAGAACCGATCCATCTCATCAAGGATCTTCCTCTCTTGTGCCATCCCTCCACTCTCCCAAATATGATGTCCCTCTCCAAGCACCAACATGCCCAAAGTATGTCAGATGAAGTTTCAGAATCCTTGACTACAGGGAACATTCTGGTTTCACCCTTTTCAGGATAAACCTGTTTGTTCTTCTAGCAGTTCATGGTATATTCAACACTCTTCTCTGGCACCACAACTCAAAGATAAACTTAGTTTACATAAATTTAATTGAAATAAATTATGCTACTAAAGTTAACATATAGCTGTGTGTTGTTGTTAGGTAGATAGAAACCCTTTTCTAATCTGTACAATCTCAACATATATGACATACATACATAGAGTCCTTTGCTCTAGGTGTGGTGTCAATCTATTTGATTCTTTCAGAGACCTTCTAACTTCCTATACTGGGAAACATAATGTAATCTCCAAGAAATAACCTTTCCTAACAGCCTGCCCAGAATATGTGAGATGAAGCTTTATCATTTTTTGTCTGCAAGAAGCATTCTGTCTGCATCTTCTAGAAGACATGTTTATTTGCTCTTTTGGTAGTCTATAGAATATTGAGTACTCTTTTACAAAACCGCAGCTCAAAGACACTGATTCTCTTTGATCATCCTTATTCATTGTAAAATTCTAAGTGATGTCAATGTGAGGACTAATGTTTGTCTGATTCAGGCCATAGTTTTTCCAATTACTTGCTATGCATCTGAGATCTGGACAATGAATAAAGATGACAGGAAAAGAATTGATGCCTCTGAGCTGTGATGTTGGAGAAGAGCACTGAACATCCTATATATATAGCCAAAAGGACAAACAGCTATGACTTGGACAGGGTGCAGCTAGAGTGTTCTTTGGAGGCATGAATGATGAGGCACATACTTTGGACATGTTTCTAGAAGATGCTATTCCTTGGAGAAGGATATGATGCTTGGAAGGGTGGAGGTGTGGCGAAGAAGAGGAAGACCCTCAAGTACGTGAATTTGCATGGTAATTGCTATAATAAGCAGGTGTGTAGGAAGTGTGAGGATGGTACAGGATGGAGCAGAGTTCAGATCTTTTATTCATAGGGTTGCTATATGTTGTACTCAGCTCGCTCTCAAACAACAACAACAATAATAGTCATAGAATTAATTAGGCACACTTCAGTCCGCAAACTAACATCACTATTCTTCAGATTTCAAGAGGTCCCTGACTGAAGATTTACCCAGTGTAGTACATCTCCTAATTTCCTGTGCTCATAAAAAGGGTAGTAATTGTGAATCTAAGTAAGATCAAGTTGTTGACAATGTCAATTCATCTATATGATGTTGCCTATTGGTTCAGTGGTAAGAGTACTTGTTGTTTTTGACATTGAGGTGCAATACAAATTGAAGGCTATATTCTTTGATTTGCAGCAAATGCTTCACGTCTTTCTCACTTTAAGCAAGCAAAGTTGTGTCATCTGGAGAACATATGTTGTTAATGAGATATCTTCCAAAGCCGATGCCACATTGTTCTTCATAGAGTCCTGCTGTCAAAAATATTTGCTCAGCGTTCAGATTGAATAGTGAAATAGAGCTATAGTGAAAGGATATAACCCTTATGCACACCTTTCTCAATTTTTAACAATAAAATTTTCCTGCATTTAATTTGCACAATAGATTTTTGTTCAGTATAGTTTCTGTTTAAGTATAAGTGAGTGCTCTGGGACTCACATTTTTGTCATTGTTACTCATTATTTATTACAATTCATATAACCAAATACTTTTGCATAATCAATAAATATTCATATCAGACATTCTTCTAGTATTCTATGCTTTCAGTAAGGATTCATGTGACATGAGCAAAATATCCCTGGTGCTACGTAACTAGCCTATTGTTTTAGCTCTGTTGGCTCTCTTTTTCTTTTCTCCCTGTGAGAATATATATTTATTTATTATTAAAAAAAATTGTTAAGGTCTTTTCCTGATTTACGTTTAGTTACTCTAGATGATTCAATAGAATGTCAATATTTATCAAAGAATCTAATTAATGTCACATACAATCAAATTACTGCTGAAGATAATAAAAAAAAATGACTAGAACAGTACATAGATAGGGAACTGCCAGAAGTTCAAGCAGGATTTAAAAGAAGCCATGGCTTCTTTTCAGAAGAAATAGCTGATATCAGATGCACCGTGGCTGAAAGCAAAGAAAACCAGAAGAATGTATGCTTGAGGTTTATTGACTTTGTAAAGGCATTTGACTATGAGGCTCATAGCTAATTATAACTAACATTGAGAAGAATGGAATGCCAGAATATCTAATTGTGCTCATGCAAAACCTACACCTAGACCAAGAGGTGGTGTGAATAGAGCATGAAAACACAAAATGTTTTAAAATTAGGAAAGTTGGCTTTAGGGTTGTATCTTCTCTATTCCTTTTGTACGCTGAGCAAATTATTTGAGAAGCTGGACTCCATGAAGAGGCATGTGGTATCAGATCAGAGGAAGACACATCAATAATCTGTTATGCAGACGACACAACCTGGTTGCTGAAAGCAAGGAGGACTTGAATCACTTGCTAAAGTAGATCAAAGAACACAGTCTTCATCATAGATTGAATATCAATGCCAAGAAAACAAAAATTCTTACCACTAGATCATAGACAACATCATGATAGATGGAGAAAAAAATTGATGTTTTCAACGATTTTACCTTACCTGGCGTCTGGAAACCAGGAGACATATTGCACTGGCAAATTCTGCAGTCAGAGACCTCTCCAAATTGTTGGAGAAAAATGAAGTCAGTTTGAGGCCTAAAGTATGTCTGATTCAAACAATCGTCTTTTCAATCATTTGTTACACATATGAGAGCTGGACAATGATTAAGGATAACATAAGACGAATTGTTGCCTCTGGGCTGTGGTGCTGGAGAAGAGTACTGATATGGACTACCAAAAGGACAAACAAATATATCTTGGAGAGGGTATGGCTAGAGTGTTTCTTGGAGGTAAAGATAATAAAATTATAAATTACAAATAATTATAAATTATAAAGTATCTTAAATACTTTGGCCATGTTAATAGGAGAGACTATTCTTTGGAGAGGAACATTGTGCTTGGGCAGGTGGAGGCTCAACAAACAGAGAAAGACACTCAATCAGGTGGATTGACACAGTGACTGTTTAAATGGCTAGAGTATATCAGAAAGTGTGAGAGTGGTACTGGACAGAACAGGGCTTAGATATGTTGTTTGTAGAGTTGCTATAGGTTTGTACTTGACTCAGTAGCACCTACTAACAACAACAATAACAGCTGAACTACTTATCTATTCTATCAGAATGATCCTGATTAAATTAATGTAATAATGTAACATTTATCTTGATTCTGGCATGATCTTAATGTTCTAGATTTACCATATATATTTTTCTTTCCTTTATTACACCTGAATTTTCATACCATTAGGTAAAGATTTCAAAAAAACATTTTTTTTATTTTTTCCTTCAATTCAGAAGAATTAAATCTAGAATACATATACTATTTTCTTATTTCTAGGAACATGGCATAAGTCCACTTATTTTTCTTTTTTATTGTTGTTCCTTTCTTTTTCTGTCTCTACAAAAGTCAACCCTTCGCAATCTTGTTGATTTTATTTCTAGATATTTTATGATTGTGTGGTTAATGGGAATTATATTTTTCTATTATATTAATGTATTGTCTATAAATAGCCATTATAATAATGCCTATTAAAAAGACATAATTTACTCTTCTTCATATACTATTAAATCACCATGTCAAAAAGCTTTACTTTCATTGTTTATTAATCTAAAAATAGCTCTTGGGTTAAGTTCTAGGCATATATTCTTTTATGACTTTTGAAGGTAGTTAGCACCCACTTCTTTCCCCCTCATCCTGTTAAATTTAAACAAACAAACAAACAAACACAACTTTAGTTTTTTTTAAATACTTGGCAGATTTTTATTTGCTACAATGACTCAGGGTGATAGAAAGAGAGTTGATGTCTTTGAGCTGTGGTGCTGGAGAAGAGTACTGAATATACCATAGACTGCCAGGAGAACAAAGAGGTTCCTCGTACAGGGTGAAATCAGGCTACTCCTTGGAGGCAAGGATTCTGAGGCTTCATCTGACATACTTTGGGCATCTTGCAAGGAGGAACCAGTCCTTGGAGAGGGACATCATATTTGGGAGAATAGAGGGGTGTTAAAGGAGAGGAAGACCTTCAATGAGATGGATCGATTTTGTGACTGGAGTGGTGGGAATGAGTGCATTTGAGATGGCTAGGTTGGCACAACATAGAATGACATTTAGAGCTCTTGTACATAGGGTCACTATTGGTTGCAAGCGACTCGATGGCACATAACAACAACAACATAATTATTAGATTTTTTCAAATATTTTATATGCTTTGAGAAACATTTAGACAGAATCTTTCTAAAAATTAAAATGCTAAAATATTGTTATACATAATTTGGAGTTCATTATTAGAAGACGCCAATTCCTATTGAATAATATCATGCTTAGTAAAGATCACACAAAAAGGAGAAACACCTCAAGAAAATGGAATGACTGCAACAATAAACTCAAGCATTGTGAGGTTGGCACAGGGATCACACAGTGTTTTTCTCTGTTGTTCATAGTCAGAATGAAGTTGATGTCAATTAACAACATCAAAAAACATATGATTTAAAATTGTGATATTATTATTAGGTAAAAGATGGCCAATAGTGTATTCGATTTTCTAATTTCAGGGAAAGTAAAAGCACTAATATTAAGATTTTTAATTTCTTTTGCATTTATAAAAACAAAAATAAAAAAAAACATTAGTAATTGAATTGTGGGATGCACAAAATATGAAACGAGGAATATTTGAGTTGTTAAAAATGAAATAGAATTTATGCATTTCTGTACAGAGGTAACTCGTGGTTACTCTGATGCTAACCACTGTGACACTGATGTACCAAACATGGTAATGGTCATCCATGGTGTACAGTGTTTGTGGGAGCTTCCCGACTAAAATAAGCCTGGAAGCAGGAGCAGCATCCAATTCCAAAATGGCTTGCCTCTGGAAACTCTATGAACAATGCTCAGGCCTTTGGTCGGCTATGACTCAACGGCACCAAACAATAACAACATGCATTAGTGAGCTCAGATGATCTTTAAACTAGACAACCATATGATCAACTATGGCAAGGATAATAAACCGAAAAGAAACGGTGTCACCTTTCTCTCCTAAAGGAACACTTTAAGGTTTATCATAAAGTACAATACTCTCAGTGGTAGAATTGTAACCATAGTTATATGAAGAAAATCTGTTGATACTATTAAATTATTACTATACTTACATCATATGGGGCCCCAAAGGAGAAAGGGAGCAGAGAGGTGAGGGTGGTTAAAGGGGAAATCAGAGGGTCACACAATTGGATGGGTGGATTTAGCAGGTAAAGAAAATGGGAGAGATACAGCGGGAATCTGAAAAGATGGGGTACTGACGGGTATAGTTCAATGGTGATTACTTTATAGAACTCAATGTAGAGGTGTATCAGGTATGTTGCTAAAACAGTCTATTCTTGGGGAGGGACATGATGTTTGGGAGGGTAGAGGGTCAGTGAAAGAGAGGAGAAGACCTTTAACCAGGTGGATTGACACGGTGACTGACACAGTGGGTTATAGTGTTTCAGGAAGTGTGAAGATGGCACAGGATAGAACGGGATTCAGATCTGCTGTTTGTAGATTCTCTATGAGTCATACTTGACTGGACAGCAACTAACAACAACTGCGTGGGAATAATTGTATGAAACACAATATGAATAAAAGAAAGTGTGAAAACAGTATAAATTAATTTTGTGTGCAAATCAATATAAAATAGAAGTTAAAAAAACAAAATAAATAAAAAAAACCACACCAATACATCAACCACTAAAGTTATAGAAGAAGAAATTGAAGATTTCTACTGACTTCTACAGCCTTAAATTTATCAAACATATGATCTATTAACAATCTGTGTCATGCAGATGACACAACCCTGCTTGCTGAAACGGAGGAGACTGTGGATTGAGACTCAATGTCAAGAAGACAAAGATTCTCACCACTGGACCAATTGGCAGC
>NW_006400140.1:27726-29364 GCF_000299155.1 Elephantulus edwardii | reverse complement strand
AAGGAGGGAGAGGTCCTTGGAGAGGGACATGATGCTTGGGAGGGTGGAGGGACAGCTCAGAAGGGGAAGACCCTCTATGAGGTGGATTGAGTGAGTGACTGGGATAATCGGGATGGGTGTGTCAGAGGCAGTGAGATTGGCACAGGATAGAGCAGGGTTTAAGGCTGTTTTACATAGGGTCGCTATGAGTTGCAAGGGACTCGATGGCACATAACAACATAACATAACGTAACGTAACATGATCAGCTGATATGAATGAATAATAATTGGTGATTGGAATGCAAAAGATAGAAACAAAGAAGATTGAGTAGTTTAATTTGAAAAACATGGTCTGGTGACATAAATGAGTCTAGAAAACAGATTTTCTACAATGATTATTCTTTGCAAAAATACATAGATGTATGTATGTATATAAACATATGCGTGTTGTCATTGATTGTATCAACAAATTGAAATCAAACACTCACTGATCCTCCAGCAGATTTTCAGGGGCCTCTAATGACATGAGAGGAGATTGCCCATACTTCTCCGATGGAGCAGCTGGTGAACTCCAAATGTGTCCTTTGGGATTGCAATGCACCGTCTCGCCACTAGGCAACCAGAACTCCTTATATACAAAAATATACATACACATATACAGGTAGTTGTTTTTGTTGTGTGCTGTCAAGTTGACACCAAATAATAGTTATCCTATGTAGTACAGCTTTGAACTATGCTTTATTCTGTGCCAATTTCCTTGTCTCTGACACACCTATTCCAATTACTCCAGTCACTGAATCAATCCATCTCATCCATGTTCTTTCTTTCCTGTGGTGTTCTTCCATTCTCCCAAGACTGATGCCCTTCTCTAAGGACTTTACCCATACTTTACCCAAAGTATGTCAGATAGAGCTTCAAAACCCTTGTCTCCAAGGAGCAACCTGTTTCACACGCTCCAGGATGAAACTGTTTGTTCTCTTAGCAGTCCAAGGTATATTCACTATTCTTCTCTGGCACCACAACTCAAAGGCATAAATTCTTTTTCTATCATCCTTAGGGACTATCCAACTCTCTGATACATAGCAAGTAATTGCGAAACTCATAGCCTGGATCAGGCACCCCTTAGTCTGTAGATTGACATCATTGTTCTTCGGTATTCTGGAGAGGCCCCTAACAGCAGGTATTTTCAATGCAGTTTGGTTTTTTTTAAATTTTCATGGCAGCTGATATGGAGAGTGTTGATTGTTGAACCAAACAAGCTGAAGTTGTTAACAATTTCAATCTCTTCACCATCTATCTTGTGGCCGCCAGTTGGCCCAGTGGTAAAGATCTGTCTTTTCTTATTGTTGAGCTCAAATCCATATTGAAGACTGCAGCCTTTGACAGTCAGTAGCAAGTGTTTCAGGTCCTCTTCCATTTCAGCATGTAATGTTGTGTCATCTACATAATGCAGGGTTTTAATGAGTCTTTATCCAATTCTTATGTCCCCTCGATTCCTCCTCATAGAGCCCAGCCTCCCAGATGATCTGTCACATATAGATTGAAAAGTTATGGAGATATGAAGCATCTCTGGCCTACACCATTCCTAGTTTTGAACAATGGAGTGTTTCCTTGCTTTCTTCTGAGGAATACCTCCAGGTTCAAGTATGTTGTGTTTTT
>NW_006400140.1:25448-27196 GCF_000299155.1 Elephantulus edwardii | reverse complement strand
TGCTACTTGCCTTTTGATTTCCTTGCTGCTGATACCCAGAGTGTTGATTGTAGAGCCAAGCAAACTAAAGCTGTTAACTCCATCTCTTCATCGTCTACCATGATGTTGCCAATCAGCCCAGTGATGCGATTCTTTGTTTTCTTTTTTAAACTTCATTTTATCATTATTACTCACAGTTATCACTGCTGTAGCATTATAGTTTTTTTCAGTCATCTCAAATATTGCCAAAATACAAATGGATAGTAGCCATAACAAATATCACATGACATCTGAGCTTCCGTAGCAAATTGACTTAGTTGCAGAGCAATTTGAAAATAACATTTTATTCTTTGTCTCCGTAAAGAGTCAATTAAGTTATGGTAATATTATTCTAGTGCACCAACCTCAGTAAGAATTCTTTAGCAACACCACCTACATGTACACACACTTTCCACAATTCCACTCCATTCAGCAATGAGAATCATAGATGATAGAAATGTGTTTGCTGACAGGTATGGACAATACATCCACTCTTGAAAAAAAAACGTGAACAATCTGTACTTCCTTTCTCTCAGCACTCTTCCTACCTGCAGATGGCCACTAAGTCTTTATATTATTTAGGATCTACAGTACATGTTCCTGTTCCTAGAGAACTCTGTTGGCCTCGTGGTAAGAATTGCAGTGCAAATACAAAGGTATATGGTTCAAATCTACCAGCAACTCCATGGGGAAAAATAATCAGTCTCCTACTTTTTTATTAACTGCTTCCAAAAACCCAATGGAGGATCAGTTATGACTTGGTTCCTACTCAATAGTACATAACAATAACAGCATACATGATTCTTTGTTTTCTTGATGTTGAGCTCCAATCCATATTGATAGTCCTTGACCTTTGGCATCAAGCACTTTAGGTCTTTCTAACTTTCAGCAAGCATAATTTGTCATCTGCATAACATAGATTTGTTGATGAGTCTTCCTCCAATCCGGATGCCACATTCCTCCTCATAGAGTCCAGCATCCCCGCATGATCTCTTCTGCATGTAGATTAAAACAGAGAAAGGACACATCCACAGCATACACCCTTCCCAATTTTTTTTTTTCTGTGAAATTTTTTTTTCTTTCCAATTTTTAAGCATGTAGTATTTCCTTACTCTGTCCTGATGACTCCAGGTCTAAGTATAGGTTTTGTACAATCACAATCAAGTGTCTGGGACTCCCATTCTTCTCAAAGTTATCCACAGTTTGTTGTGCTCCACCGTCAAATACTTTTGCATAGTCAGTGAAACACAGGTAGATATTCCTCTAGTACTCTCTGCTTTCAACCAAGATCCATCCAACATCAGCTATACTATCCCTAGTACTACAATTTCTTCTAAACCCAGCCGACACTTCTGATAGTTCTCTGTTGAGGTGCTGTTCCAGTTTTTTGTAGATAATTTTCACCAGAATGTTGCTTGTCTGTGATATTAATGATATTGTTCAAGAATTTGCACACTCTGTCGGGTCACCTTTTTTCTTAAAAGGAACAAATATGGATATCTTCCGGTCAGTTAGCCAGGTGGTTTTCCTCCAGATTTCTTGGCACAACTTGGTGATTGCATCCAGGTAAGTATCTGTTTGTTGGAATATGTCAACTGGTATGCCACCAATTCCTGAGGCCTTATTTTTTGCCAATTCCTTCAAAGCAGCTTGAACTTCTTCCTTCATCACTACAACTCTTGCTCACACATTGTTTCATGAAATTCTTCTGTGTCAGCCAATTCCATTCA
>NW_006400140.1:23036-23993 GCF_000299155.1 Elephantulus edwardii | reverse complement strand
CTATTGCACCAAGCTTTTTACCACAAGACCATCAGAGCTCACCATTGATACTGTGACTGTTGCAATGAGTTCTTGTGTGTCAGGAAGTGTGAGGATTGCACAAGATAGAACACAATTCATATATTTTGTTCATAAAGGCTCTATGAGTCATACTTGAGTTGATGGCACCTAACAAAGGTATATGAAAGTTTAAAACTCAAGAAAATGTAATCAAATCCACAATAGGCACAATACAACCTTGATTTTATCACACCTGAACATGAAACATTTAAGGGATAGATTTGATATACTGAGCCCTAATAGCCAAAGACTTAATGAATTGTGGGACTGTGTCAAGGACATAACATAGGAATTAGACAAAGAGTTATTAAAATGTAAGTATGGAGCAAAAAAGGACAAAAGTTGATAATAGAAGAGACATTGAAATGGGCTCTTAAACATACAAAAAAGCTAAAGCTAAAACAAGACCTGATGAAATAAGAGAGCTGAAAATATAATTTCAAAGGGCAACTTTAGAAGACAAGCAAAGTGTTAAAATGAAAATTGCAAAGACTTTGAGTTAGAAAATAAAAAGGAAAGAATACATTTAACATTTATCAAACTGAAATTACTGAAGAATGAATCCAAGCCTCATGTTGCAATATTGAAGAATTCTAAAAAAAAATATTAAATGATTAGTGAAATATCAAAAAAAAGACAGAATAAGTATACCAAAAAGAATTAGTGCATGCTTAATCATTTCATGAAGTTGGACTTTATGGAGAACAAATGATACTGAAGAAAGAAGTACTATGTGTACTGAAGACATTTATAAGAAATAATGAAAAATTAAAACTCCCAAACAAGGCAAACAAAAAAATCCCAACAACACAGTGTTGTTGTTCAGTCAGATTCAACTCATAGCTGACTGACTCTCTGCTGGGTTTTTGAGATAGTAAATTTCACTGGAGGAGATTT
>NW_006400140.1:21041-21851 GCF_000299155.1 Elephantulus edwardii | reverse complement strand
ACCAAAAAAGGGGGGGGGGCTGTGGATAATTGAGAATAATGGAAATATCAGAACATTTAATTGTTACTCAATTGTTAAAAAGTAAAAAAAAAAACAACACAACAATTTGGACAATCCATAAGGAAGGCTGGAGAACTGATGTCTTTGAGCTTTGATGTTGGTGAAAACAATTGAATACTACACAGGCTACCAACAGAAAAAATTTCTTTTGAAGGAATTACAACCAGAATATTCTTTAACGGCAATGATAGTGAAACCATAGTGTTACTGCATGCATGTTTTCAGCAGGGGCAGTCCATGGAAGAAAACATCATGCTGGGACAGTTGTAGAATCTGTAAAAGAGAAGACCCTTAAAACGGTGGATTGACATTTGGAGTGGTACGACAAGGTTGAATATGATGAAGATTGCAAGAATAGCACAAAATAGAGCAAGAATTTGATCTGTTCTTTATAGGGTCCCCATAAGTGGTATTAGATAAGTGGTATTGGATGTAGAACTCCAATTGGAAGTCAATTAAAATAAGATAAACAGCTCTAAAACTCTTTCAATAGTGGGAACATGAACCATAGGAAGTATTAATTTGGAAAACTAGAAGTTGTAAAAAATTAAGTGGCACATCTAAGTCCATTTCATATCACTAATACGTGAACATTCTAGGCCTTAGTTACATGAAATAGACTGGCTTTGTCTTCTTTGAATAAGAAACAAGGTATACAATACCCCAGCCCCACCACAATCCACTTTACTATGTAGCTCTCTTCTGGACAGTTGTCTTGAAAATAATACCTAATCATACATTCCTTTTTTT
>NW_006400140.1:19092-20941 GCF_000299155.1 Elephantulus edwardii | reverse complement strand
TATACTCATTCTACAATAATGATTTTGTACAATATTTATCTTTATGGAACTGATTTAGTTCACTCATCATAATGCTCTCCAGTCCCTCCCTGGAGAGGGTTAGACCAGACTGCTCCTTGGAGGCAAAGATTCTGAGGCTTCATCTGACATACCTTGGACATGTTGCAAGGAGGGACTGGTCCTTGGAGAGTAATGTCATGCTTGAGAGGGTGGAGGGACAGCATAGGAATGGAAGACCTTCTATGAGGTGGATTGATTCAGTGACTGCAGTAATTGGGGTGTGTGTGTCAGAGACAGTGAGATTGGCACAGGACAGAGCAGGGTTTACGGCTGTTATACGTAGGTTCACTATCAGTCACAAGCAACTCAATGGCACATGACAACAACAACAGAACAATATGCATAGAATTGTCAGAAGTTCAAGTTGTATTTAAAAGAAGCTGTGGCACCAGGTCCATCATTGTTGATATCAGATTGATACTAGCTGAACTCAAAGAATACCAGAAGAATGTATTTGTGTATTGTTGACTATGCAAAGTCCTTTCACTGTGTGGATCATAACAAATTATGGCAATCAATGAAAAGAATGGGAATCCCAGTACACTTAAATAGGCTCATGTAAAACCTATATTAAAAGCAAGAGTCTATAGTGTGAACAGAGTGAGGGAAATATAAATTGTTTGACATTAAGAAAGGTGTGTATCAGGGTTGCATACTTTCTCTGTACTTATTGAATCTGTATGCTGAGCAAATTATTCAAGAAGTTAGCCACTATGAAGAAGAATGGGCTTTCAGGTTTGGAGGAAGAATAATCAGTAACCTTCTTTTTAAAGATAAAACAACCTTGCTTGCTGAAAGTGAGAAGGGCTTGAAATATTTGTTGCAGAAGATAAGAAAATACAGCCTTCAATATGGACTGCATCTCAACGTCAAGAAAGTAAAAAATTCTCATCAGTGAACCAATAGACAATATCATAATACATGAAAGAAAGTTTGAAACCATCATTCGACTTCATCTTACTTGGATCCACAATCAATACCCTTAGTAACAGCATTCAGGAAATCAGGAGTCATATTTCACTGAGAAAATTTATAGGTAAGGACCTTTGCCAATTATTGAGGAGCTGTGAGTTTTACTAATGTCAGCTTGGGGACTAAGGTATGCCTAATTAAGGCCATGTTCTTTTCAATCACTTGCTTGTCTGCTGAGAGATGGGCATTGAATAAGGATGACTGAGAAAAATTGATGCCTTTGAGTTGTGATGTTGAAAGACAATAGTGATTATCTCATGGGCTGTCAAAAGACTGAACAGATGTCTTGGAAAAGGTACAATCAGAGTGATCCTTGGAGGCAAAGATGCTAATTCCTTATGCATACTTTTAGGTCAGGCTATTCCTTAGAGAAGGACATCATGTTTGGAAAGGTGAAGGGAGGACAAATGAGAGGAAGACCTTCTACCAGATAGCTTGACTCAGTGATCCTAGCAATGGGCTCAAGTGTGTTAGAAATTGTGAGGACGGCACGGGACAGGACATGTTTCAGATCTGTTGTTCAAAGGGTCATTATGAGTTGTACTGGATTACATCTAACAACAATATCAAGAAAACATCATTTTCAAATAACTTGCAGTATTCTTAATTAGGCCAAAGAAATATCACAAATCAGCTTGTAAAAAGTTTATTCTTGTTATTATGTGTTATAAAATCACCTGTGACTTACAATGAACCTATGCACAATAGCTCTGAACCTTTTCCTATCTTAAGTCAATCTTACTGTCTTTGACACATCTGCTCCTTTTTACCCCAGTCACTGTTTCAATCCGTCTCATCTAGGTTCGTCCTCTCTGCT
>NW_006400140.1:6675-18232 GCF_000299155.1 Elephantulus edwardii | reverse complement strand
TTGTGATAGGTGCCATTGAGTTTATTATGATCAATAGTAACCTATGAACAATAGATCTAAACCCTGCCCTATCCTGTGCCATTATCACACTTCCTTACACATTAAAGCTCATTGTAGCAGTTACTGCATCAATCCACCTGGTTGAGGGTCTTCCTCCTCTATGCCAAATATCAGCCATTTGGAGCATCATGGCCCTCTCCGAGGAATAGCCCCTTGTAACAACATGCCTGAAGTATGTGAAGTAAAACTTCATCATCTCTGCCTTCAAAGAGCACTCTCTCCAATACATATTTGTTTGTTCTTTTGGCAGTCCATGAGATGTTCTGTTCTCCAACACCACAGCTCAAGGGCATTGATTCTTCCTCTGTCATTCTTATTCATTGTCCAGATCTTAGATGAATAAAGTGATCTGAAAAAATCATGGCCTGAATCTCTAGTTGGAGTTCTGGGTTCAAAATAGTTAACGTATTTTACTGATAACAAAAAGTCAAAACTTTGAATAGACTCAGAGGTATCGCAAGAGAAAAACAGTGATCTTCTGAAAAAGCATCCATTAGAATTCTATGGAAAATAGCTCTTTTTAAACAAATACATGCATGGTCAATATGGATCAGAATAGACTAGGTGGCATCTGGACACAGAGTGACTTACTATTTATTTGTCACTAGATGTTAAATTTTTGTACATATTCTGAGTTTGTACCTGATGACTAAGATGCAAAAGAAGTAGTAGTACTTTTCTAGCTCTGCTTAGATTAATTTACGCTGTTGTTGTTGCTGTTAGATCTAAGGTATCTTAAATATTTTAAAAAATATTTCGTTGTACTTTGGATGAAAGTTTACAAAGTAAATGAGTTTTAACAATTATTGTACAATGTGTTTCTTGTTATCAACTAAAATTCACTAAAGATAATAGTTGTTATTGTTGTTGTTGTTGTGGACCGTAGAGCCAGAACTGACTCATAGCTGACCCTCTGGCAGGTTTTCAGAGGCAGTGAATCACACAGAAAGAGACTGCCCATCCTTCTCCTATGGAGCAGCTGGCTGGGGGCCTCACACCGTATGCCTTTGGGATTGCAGCACAATTTCTTGCCACTCGGCAACCAGAGCTTCCTCAAAGTACTCTCTTGGTTCTCCATTTCTGTTCAATTTATCTTTTCTGCTCAGTCATCTGAAATCATATGGTCTTGTACGCTTGATTGTTCTAATGAACATTTTCCTCCTAAATTGCTTATTCTGTCTGCCTATACATGGTTTAACTTAAAATTTTTTTAATCATTGGTTAATATATCTTTTTCAGAACATGGACTAGAGTACCAGTTAGTAGTAGTAGCTCATGACAATTCTAATGTATTCTTGGGCAAAAGGTTTATCCTGAAAGCACAGAACATTCTGGATAAAATAAAAGCTCTTACAATGGGAAGTAGTGAGACCTTGGAAGAAACAGTAATTTTACACCTCTGGCTGAAGCAGAATATTTTAAAGAAGAATGACGAATTTGAACAAATATTGGGGAAACCATGAATGCTAATTTAAATATTTTGCATTTTGCTTTGTAGGTAACAACAAAGTATATGAAGATTATATAAAACAAAAACTATTTCCATAGAAGTCTCCTCTTTGAATCATAATTTTTTAAAAAATAAAATTAACATATTTCAGTTTAAAGGATGATCACAGAAAAGACAAGACAGGAAAGCCCAAGCTACAACCAAGGTAAAGAAAAATATACGACATAGAGAAACAAGCTACTTTGGATGTGCTGAATACTTTTTTACATTAAGCCTACTGCAGCCCCAGAGGGAAGTCAGAGGGAACAAAGCCTTGAGTTCAAAAGTTCTGGTGCAATTTCCATCTTCAGAATTCTCTCAGACTGAGCTAGAAATATTTTTATCCAAATCCTCCTAAGATTCAGGTAGCCTCCAGCTATGCTGAACCACTTTTCACACTCTGTTTCAAAACTTACATTTCTTTTATGTCTGAAATATGGGATTGCCTTATCTTAAAATGCACGTGCAGGCATGCCTGCACCTACCCCCCAAGTAACAAAAAGCCTATAGAAATAAAATGTTACACAAATCTTTAAGAATATCAGAAAAGATTAACTTCATATCCTGGTGTGGGGCCTCATTTACACTTTATCTCACTAGTTTGCTCTTCCACAGAAATGACCTCAGAAATAAGGACATGTTAAAGCTGTGTGCTAAAACACATTGTAATTGACTTTCTAAATTTAGAATGGTTCTTCTTTTAACTGTTTTCAGAATTTTCGTGTATACCTTAAAGAATTGGTAATCTAATACAGTTTTTAAGTAGATGGTACTTGTAGCCAGAAATGCCATTCTATCATGTTTAAAGAATCAGATGCTTGGTAAACAATAAGACAAAACAAAACAAAACAAAACAAAAACACACAACAAACCCTATAATTCTAGTTGCAACAAATGGTTCTCTGCTGTTACAAAAAACTGAGCTACTTCAACCGGCATTTCCATGTGTAAAAGGACATTTGCATGATCAAATCTGAGAACCATATTTTAGTCATTTTACAAATGTTCAGCAAGAGCAATTTAAATATATGTGTTAAATACAAAGTATTTTTGGAAGATGATGTTGAAAATACAGTGAGTGACTGATGCTAGGGGAGGAAAAAGTGTAACATTATGGAAATTCAAATTTCCAAAGAATTTTAAACTATTTTAAGTTTCTTTTCATGTATATTCTATCAAGCTTCATTGAAAGCAAATGGAAGCTATATTGTAGAACACTATCGAAAAGAACTTTCTGCATTAATAGAAATGTTCTGTAGCTGTGCCTTCAATGCAGTAGCCTTGAAACACAGCATTAAGCCCTTGATATGTGGCTACTCTGCCTAAGAAGTAAATTTTAAATAGCAGTATTATGTGTTAAGTTGTATGGTCCAATCCAATAGAAAAAAATATACTATAAATTGTAAACCCTATGCTCTTAGTTATAATCCCATTTGGGAATTGTTTATTTTATCGTATTAATTAAATAGAATTCATAACATGTAGGATTTAGTCAATCTTTCTGAGACATAGAAGAAATTAAAGCAGGTAAGCAAATGGAGATGAAATAAAATAGATGCCAAGACATACTGAGATCTTTGAAGAGAAAGATAGCAGGAGCTGAAGAGACAGGACCCCAGGACTTAAACAGAAAGCCTTATCCCAGAGTCTACTAAACGTAGTTTATATTTCTGTTCAGTAAAGCCACCCACTTATATTTCTGCTATAAGTAATACTAGATAGGTAAGAGGAAGCATATTACTGTTTTTATGTTTCATCCACTAAACTCCAGTTCATAGCAACCGTATGTACTACAGAAAGCACCCCTTTTGGATCTTGCTCTACCCTCAGACACTTGCAGTCAATGCATTGCTCTTATTAAGAGTATTCCTCTCATATTGACCCTACTTTTCTGAGCATGGTGTTCTTCTCCAGTAGAAAGATACTCCTGATAACATAACTAAAGTATATGAAATGAAGTCTCTTCATCATTGCAAAAGAAAATGCTAGATGGATTTCTAAAATACGTTTGTTCATTCATGTAACAGTCTATGGTATATTTACTGTGGTAACGTAACTTTGTAAGTGCAAGAACTAGCAATCTTATCAAATACATAAAACTTAAAGATAAGTAAATGTTGCCATTTATCTTTGCATTATTAATGAATCAATAAACATTAAAAATAAAGAAACCTAATATAAATCTTTACACATTCATTTGTTCTAATACTTAGAACAAGCAATAGAGCATAAAGTTATTCCTATTAGAGAAGAGAAATAAGAAGCAAGTTCTGTTTGTTTGTTTTCATAGATGGATATTTATCTAGAACAAATGTTTAATCCATGCAATCTGAATCCTCCAGTGACTCTACAGGAGAAAGGTAGTAACTTCCCCCAGTTAAGACTCATAACACTGGAGATTAAATACAAAGTTTCTATAAGTTAGGACCATCTTGACTTCAGTGAGCTGAAGTTACATATAACAGTACAACTCTAAGTGGGAAATAAATCTTAGGACAATTAATATATTTCCCTGTATACAATTAGGTTGGAGCTTTCGAAATTCTCCTTTTTTTTAGCTAGCTATTTAAAAGATTATAAATGTGTTTTTGTTACATAAATAAATGTCCTTCAAACAACCCAGCTCTGTGTGTGCTAACAGTGTCTTAAAAATATCCCTGAGACCTATTTTGTTTAGTAGCCCAGCTTAATGTACAGTTAGAGCTGTAACTGGTTGATGCATGGCCTCACACAGAATAAACAAACGGTTACTGTCACAAAAAATTATTCACCCTCTATCTTCCAAACGGACTTGTTTTTTGTAGTGCTATTACTGCTTAGATAGCATTTATGTTTTGGGTTTTAATAAATCCCTATTTTAATTGATTTTAGATGGTTTTGGTGTTTCTCCCCTTCTAATGTACTACCTATTTTACTCAAATATGTAGGTGGTGTATTTTTAACTGAATCAATAATGAAGTAGTTGAGCCCACAAGCCTCATCACCTTCCATATGCTATTAGTATTAGACTCCCAAGGGCCAGCCATGCAGTGAACCACAGTAATGAGGTTGATAGTTCATGAAGGGGTTGATGTGACAAATTACCAACCTGCTGCAGGGACAGCCTTCCTAACCGTCATGAAGGCCAATGCTGTTGCAATTTTCCTCTGGTTTTGCTTTCAATCTGTATGTGCTAGAGCTGTGTTTAGATACACCTATTCTCTCATCTGCAAAAGAGAGTACCCGGTGGCATGTACATTTATAATCCCCTGTTCAAATTGACAGGCTCTCAGGGTGAATTTAATCAGTGTTTGTTTGTCATACATTTTAAAGCACAAAAGGATGTTTCATTTTTCATGAGTTATTTTGGAGACATATGTGAATAGAAGGATCTTCATTTATTACTGGACTGGATCTGTAAGAATACTTTTAGCTCCATTATCATTTCCACTCTTGAGAGTCTTATTAACTGACTTTTTGTTGTATCCTCTGGTATTTGGAAGAAATAACTTGCCAACATGCTTTCATTTATTTTCTCTTCTTGGGTTTATAATTTGTATAAAAAGCTAAAAACTGTCAATTTACTAAAAGATGATCAGAACCACTCATATCAGGTAGATTTCTTGTAGCTACTTTTAAAAAGTTGCATTATTTATTTTCTCATTATATTTTCACCTTATCTTTAAAGACATTTTTGACAAAGAATTTATGGTTGGCTAATGGACAATAAGAAGGCATCACTAGCTTTCAGTGGAAAGTACCCAAAGTGAAGCACTGTGCAGAAGCTCAATTATAAGGTATTCATAAACATTCAAGGAACAGTTTTCATTGCAGAGAATGGTTCCCCAAATACCACTGACTTGTTCTGTATAAGGAGGACATTGTGAGTATTGTGTCATGAATTTCTGATGATTATAAATCAAAGATTTCTTAGAGATGTACCTGCTAAAATAAATGCTTTTAACATTTCAAGATGCTTTTAAAATCTATGTCATATTTCTGCTCCACCAACCTTAAAGAATAAATTAACTGAAGGTTTAAGACTTGTGACTTTACATTATGTTCAGGTTTCTATGGATCAATGCAGTCCAGAGATTTGTTTTATCAAGTTTTATCAGACCCAGTTGTCTTATCACTGCCCAAGTCATGTCCTGTGGTGTATATATCTTAAATCTATGTTCTTTACATTTAACAATTAAAAATACTGTAGGTATTCTCATTCTATATTTGTAAACTAAATGCTGGTAGGGTGAGATGGGAGTTGGGAACACAACATACATATATATATATATAATATTTGTGTCATTTAAACTTGAGGGTAAGGTACATATTATGATTCTCATAATGTCTTCACTATAAAATACATAGCATAAGCGAGAAAATTGTGCTTTAGAGATTACTAAATTTGTTCACTGTCCATTCTGAATATATGACCATTTTATAGTTTATTATTATAAAAAATCTTTTATAACATTCATTAGATCAAAACCAGAAATCCAAGAAATGGATATAATTGCTAGACTTATTTTAATTGAGCAACAGAATGTTACTAAAATATTAAAATAATTCATTTTGTTGTTGTTGTTATGTGCTGTCGAGTTGTTTGCGACTCATAGCGACCTTATGCACAAGAGCTCTAAACCCTGGTCTATTGGTGCCAACCTCATCATCTCCAACACACTCACTCGCATCACATCACCCCAATCACAGAATTGATCCATCTCATTGAGGGTCTTCCTCTTCTGTGCCTTCCCTCCACTCTTCCAAACATGATGTCTCTCTCAAAGGACTGGCCTTTCCTTACAACATGCCCAAAGTATGTCAGACGAAGCTTCAGAATCCTTGACTCCAAGGAGAAGCCCAGCTTCACCTTCTGCAGGACAAATCTGTTTGTTTTCCTAGCAGTCCTTAGTATATTCAACACTCTTCTCCAGCACCACAGCTCAAAGGCATCAATTCTCTTTCTATCATCCCTAGTCACTGTCCAACTCTCTGATGCATAGCAGATAATTGCGAAGATTATAGCCTGGACCAGGAGCACCTTAGGCGCCTGACATTGTTGCTCTTCAGTACTCTGGAGATGTCTCTGACAACTGACTTTCCCAATGCAAATTGTCTCTTGACTTCCTGGCTGCTGGTACCAAGAGTGCTGACTGTGGAGCCAAGCAAACTAAAACTTAACTATCTCAATCTCTTCACCATCCATACTGATGCTACGAATTGGTCCAGTGGTGAGATTCTTTGTTTTCTTGATGTTGAGCTTCAATCCGTATTGAAGGCTGCAGTCCTTTACCTTCTGTAACAAGCCCCTCAGGTCCTCCTCAGTTTCAGCAAGCAGGGTTGTTTAATCTGCATAAAGCAGGTTTTTGATGACTCTTCTACCAATCCTCATGCCACAATCCTCCTCATATAGGCCAGTGTCTCAGATGATCTTTTCTGCATACAGATTGAAAAGGTATGGAGACAGAATACATACCTGGCAGACCCCATTCTTGATGTTGAACCATGTACTGTCTGATGACTGCCTCTTGGTCCAAGTATAGGTTTCTCATAAGCACAATTAAACATTCTAGGATTCCTATTCTTCTCAGAGTCAGCCATAGCTTGTTGTGATACACACAGTCAAAAGCCTTTGCATAGTCAATGAAGCACAGATAGACATTCCTCTGGTATTCTCTGCTTTCTGCCAAGATCCATGTAACATTAGCTATAACAATCCTAGTACCATGACCTCTTCTAAATCCAGCCTGCACATCTGGCAGTTCTCTGTTGACATATTGATTCAATCGTTTTTGGATAATTTTCAGCAGAATCTTGCTTGCATGTGATATTAGTGATGTTGTTCAATAATTTCCGCACATTGTTGGGTCACCTTTCTTTGGAATGGGAAAAAATACAGATCTTTTCCAGTCAGTCAGCCAGCTGGCTGTCCTGCAGATTTTTGGGCACAACTTAGTGAGCAAATCCAGGGAAGTATCTGTTTATTGAAATGTGTCAGTTGGTATAGTGTCAACTCTTGGAGCCTTGTTTTTTTGCCCATTCTTTCAGAGCAAATTGAACCTCCTCCTTGACCACCACAGGCTCTTGCTCATATGTTATTTCATGAAATTCTTCTGTGTCAGCCAATTTCTTCTGATACAGTGACTCTGTGTACTCTTTCCATCTTCTTTTAATGCTTCTTGAATCATTTAACATTCTACTGAAAGTATCCTTAAGTATTGCATTGTGGCTTGAATTTGTTCTTCAACTCCTTCAGCTTAAGAAGGCTGAGTCTGTTCAGCCCTTTTGATCTTCTGACTCCAGCTCTCTGTGCATTTCTTTATAGTATCTTACTTTGTCGACCCCAGCAGCCTTTTGAGATTTTCTGTTCAGCTTTGGCTTCTCAGTGCTCTAATGCAATATTCAGAATCTCATCTGACGTCCATCTTGGATTTATCTTCTTCTTTAGCCTTTGTAAAGATCTTTTGCTTTCTTCATGGACAATTTTCTTGATATCCTCCCAGAGCTCATTTGGTCTACATTCACTGATGCTCAAGATCTCAAACCTGTTCTTGAGATTGTTTTGAAATTCAAGTGGGACAGGCTTAAGGGCAAATTTTGGTTCCTGTGGATTTTATTTCATCTTGAACTTGCATAAGAGTAGTGGTGGTCTTTCCCACAATCAGCACCTGGCCTGGTTTTCACAGCTGATATTGAGCTTCTCCAGAGAGTCTTTCCACAAATGTAATCAATCTGATTCTTATGCATACCATCAGGTGAAATCCATGTGTATATCCTGCATTTGTGTTTCTTATCAAAGGTATTTGCAATGAATAAATTATTGAACGTGCGAATTCTATCCTTCTATATCCAGCCTCATTTCTCTCACTGAGTCTATATTTTCCACTTACTGATTCTTCTTCCCTGTTTCCAACTTTTGTGCTCCAATCACCATTATTATCAATGCATCTTGATTGCATGTTTGACCAACTTCTGATTACAAAAGTTGGTAGAAGTATTCAATTTCCTTCTCTTTGACTGTAGTTGTTGGTGCATATATTTGAATGATAGTGGTAGTCACTGGACTTCCTTGTATGTGTATGGATATTTTCCTGTCACTCACCACATTATATTTCATGATGGATCTAGAAATTACTTTTTTAATTATAAAGACAACCCCACTTTTTTCTCACCTTTTCATCCTGGCAGAGTAGATCATATGATCATCTGATTCAAAATGTTCCATGCCAAGCCATCTCATTTAGCAATATCTAGTTTGTCAATATTTATGTGTTCCATTTCTTTCTTAATAATGTACAATTTTCCTACATTCATGCTTCTCACATTCCACGTTCCTATCACTAGCATCTGTTTCCATTTCTAAGATCTCGGTCTCAATTGCCATGTCTGCTATTCTAAGTGTGCGCTATTGTACACAGGGTTTTCGAAGGCCTGTAATTTAGGAAGTGGATCACCAATCCTTCTTCCTAGTCAGTCTCAATTTGTGTGTTTGTTTGTTGCTGTTGTTGTTTTTTATAATAGTATGTGACAGACAACCATTTTACAGAAAAGAGTAGATGAAAGACTTTTACCCACCCAATTAGAAAAATAAGCAATAGATTCAATGTTGCTGCTCACCCTTGCTACATGTTTTTTGACCCTCTCCTTTCCCTATACCACCACCATCCCTTCCTACCCATCCCTTCCTACCCATCCCTTCCTACCCATCCCTTCCTACTTCTGCCTACCCCATTCAACACCCCTGTCCCCTTGACCTGCTTTTGACTTGATGACTTAAGTCTCAGAATAACTCACTTTAAATAGGTATAAATTCTCTAATCCTATCCATTCCCTTCTAAGTCTTCTCTTTTACAAAAGCACCTTTCAATAATCTACTTCCAAATCAGTAAATAAACTTGAGGTGAGACCTCTATTTTGTTTATTTTATTGCTCCATATAAAATTTTTATTCTCTGAATATATATCTGCAGAACAGTAATAAGAACCAGGCATTGCATCAGCAACACAGGATATGGTAGTAAACAAAAGGCATAGGGTCTCTTTTAGTGGAGTTTATGTCTTGAAGACTTGTACATTGTTGATGTTGTCCTTGTTGGATGCCTTCTAAATTATTACCCAGTCTTACACCATCTTTACTAATGTTGTGAATCTAATTTTCCTAACATTCCATCAATCCATTTCATTGAAGAAGATTTCAGTCCTTAATTTACTGAGTATAATATAGCAGCTGCCGGAAGGTCTCCCAGGCCTACCATCACCACAGAGTTTACACACTAAGAAAACCCACATCATAGGAAATGGGTGGACATATGCGAATGGAAGCTTAAGACATCATTAAAAGGGAGGTTGGGGGTAGGAAAGGAGAGGTGCTAGAGGGGCTAGGAGAGGGAACTGAGCTGAAGGGTGATGTGGGTGATGTGGGAAGTGGGAACATAACACATGTACCTAAGTGGGGGATCTTATCGCTTTTTGCTTTGTTAATTGTGTAATGGTCTCTTTAGCTCTTCTGAGTAAAATTCTCATCTGTCAAATATTGCTCTAAAGTTAAGCATCCAAATTAAGATAGAAGAGGGAAAAGGATTGGCCATTCACTTCTAAAATAGCAAGCCTGTGAAAACCCTGTGTACAATAGAGCAAACTTAGATTAAACTAGCAGATATTGCACCAGATGGTGAACCTTCATACTGGGAATCAACAAGGAGAGGAACAGTTGTAAATAGACCTTAGTGATTGGAAAATGGAATGTGAGAGTTGTGATTGTAGGAAAATTGGAGATAGTTAAGAATGAAATGGAATGTACAAATATTGACATAGTAGGCATTGGTGAGGATGAATGTTGGGAAATGTTAGGGAGGAAGGGAGGACCTCTGGCCAGGACAGATTGCCCAAGCTCTGGATAAGTGCAAGCCTCCCAAGGGCTTTTAATACTGGGTAGAGAAACTCTCCTGTGCTTGGTCGTACCGGCTTGAGAAAGCACGCCACCTGGGAAGATGGCCGCCGTGTCAGTTGAGTTGAGAGTAGTCTGCATGAGGCTGAGGTTCTCCTCTCCAATCCACATGTCTCACGTCTGCAAGGTCTCAGGTCCCAATAAAATTGAGCTGGATTGACTCTCTGATAGGCTCCCAGAGTGGTGTATCTTTGTCGTGCTTACCCCCAACAGGGTGTTGCTGTTTGTTGCTGGTGAAGAGAAAGCAACAAATGAAACCAAATTTCTCCTTGTAGGCTAGGAGTTTGAAGCTCTGTCTCACATACTTTGGACATGTGGCCAGGAAGGACTGGTCGTTGGAGAAGGACATCATGCTCAGAAGGGTGGAAGAACAATGCGGAAGTGGAAGACCTCAGATGGGATGAATTGATACAGTAACTAGGACAATGGAAGTAAGTGTGTTGGTGTCAGGAGAGTAGGTCAGGACATGGCAGACTTCAGAGCTGTTGTACATAGGGTTGTTGTGAGTTACAGGCAACTTGATGGCATATACCAACAATAAGGCATTAAATTGTTTAGCATGGGGTATTTTTAATTAGATAATCAGATAATCATATAATCTACTTCACTGGAAATGAAAAAGTGAGGGGAAAATAGGGTCACATTAATAGCTAAAAAGACCATATCTAGCTCCATCTTTAAATGCAATGTCATGAGTCACAGGATAATATCCATATGCATACAAGGGAGACTTGTTAATACAACCATTATTCAAATATATACACCAACAACTATAGCCAAAACGGAGGGAGTAGAGAAGAAGGAGTGACATCCACTTCCTAAACAATATGCCTCTGGAAACTCTATGAATTTAGAGAAATGACAATAGTTATAAAACAGAGTTAAGAACTTTTGTTGTTAGGGTCACTATGAGTCATACTCAACTTGATGGCAATTAACAACAACAGCAATAATCAATTTTTACAATCAAAAATTGATCAAATATGCAACCAAGATACATTAAAATTAAGGGGCAACTAGAAGACAAACTTTGGGAACAGGGAAGAAGGATCAGTATGTCAGAAAACATGGACTTGGTGACAG
>NW_006400140.1:2429-3325 GCF_000299155.1 Elephantulus edwardii | reverse complement strand
AGGTCAGCCTAATCACTAATGTGCACCTTATTGAAGCCATGGTCTTTTTGTGCAATTACTTGCTATGCATCAGAGAGACAGACAATGAGTAAGGATGGTAGGGGAAAACCCCTGATGTCTTTGGACATATCATAGACTGCCAAGGGAACAAGTAGCTCCGTCCTGGAGAAAGTAAAACCAGGCTGCTTCTTAGAGGCAAGGATTTTGAAGCTCTGTTTTATGTACTTTGGGCACATGGCCAGATAGATCAGTCCTTGGAGAAGGACATCATGCTTGGAAAGGTGAAGGGAAAGCACAAGAGAGGAAGACCCCAGATAAGATGGATTGACACAGAAACTGGGGTAATGTGGGTAGGTATATAAGAGACCATGAGATTAGCTCAGGATAGGATAAAGTTCAAAGCTATTGTACATAGGATTGTTATAAGTCATAAGTGACTGGAGGGCACACAACAACAACAACAACAACAACAACAACAACAACAACAACAACACTATTTGCTATTTTCTGGCCCTAAGAGATCTATGGCCTGTCTTTGCTGTTGTTGTATAGCAAGTGATTGAAACGATCATGCCCTGAATCCGGCACATTTTACTCTTCAAACTGGCATTACTGTTTGGAGAGTTATCTTATAGCACGTTTGCCCAGTGCAATATATCTCTTAATCTCCTGACTTTGACACCAAGTGTGTTAAATAATGGAACCAAGTAAGAAGAAATTGTTGACAATTTTAGCCTTTTCTCCAGCTATCATAATGTTGCCTATTTGTTCAGTGTTTTTGTCTTTTTTATGTTGAAATGTAATCCATAATAAAAGCTACAGTTTTTCATCTTTTGCTGTGTTTCAAGTTCTCCCCACATTCATCAATCAAGGTTGTGCATTGTGCATAGTGCAGG
>NW_006400140.1:0-1039 GCF_000299155.1 Elephantulus edwardii | reverse complement strand
TTTTTTCTCTTTTGTCTTTGTAGTGATCTTTTGATCTTTTCATGTATCATATCCTTGATACTATCGCATAACTTATCTGGACTTCTTCGATCATTAGTGTTCAGTGTTACAAAGCTATTCTCGAAATGATTTTTAAATTTAGACGGGATAGACTCAAAGTCATATATTTGTTCGTGTGGACAAGTTTTCATTTTCTTCAGTTTTAATTTCAACTTTTACATGATCAATTGATAGTTGTGCTACCAACCCAAAGACATGTGGTTCCAATCAGCCAACTGCTCCAGAGGAAGAAGATAGGTAATCTTCACACTGGGATTAATTGCCTCTGAGGTATCACACAAGGGTAGAAATGGGTTAATTCTAACTCAATGATACATAACAACAAAAGTCAAGGGAATCCTAGACAGTATCTGTCTACTATTTTAGAGTAGAGAACAACCCCAAATAAGTGATTCATATTCTTGGCAGATTTCTTTCTAAATAGCATTTCAGTTATGTTTCTTTTAGGATTGATTATTTTCTTCATTTTCTTAGAGGTCCACAGTTTATTTCTTATTCTTTACTAATTAATACACATCTATTCTTCTGTGAATGATATTATCCAACTTTTCAGTATATACAGGGTAATTGCATAGATAGATCATGGCTTAGTCCATGATCTTAATCATTCAGCTGGGATTTCTAATATTTAAAATCTTGGTTTTCTGCAGCATATTTCACTAATGCAATATTTATTTTATTTTTTTTATTGCTAGTTGCATGGACATTGATTGCTGAACTAAATAGAAAAATCATTGACAATTTCAATTTATTACAAATTATTTTTTGGGTTAGCGGTGAGTATTTCGGGTGTTGCTTAGACATCCAAGTGTAATCTAGATTAAATGCTAGGGTTTTTAATCTGCATTGCTTTTTTCACTGAAATATTTCAGGTGGTATGCAGTCATTCCCAAAGCCTTACTTTTCACATATTTTGTTTCACTTAGTAATTCTTCAATACCATTGGTTCTTGAAACATGCCAAATCTGAAACGGTTCAC
>NW_006400139.1:1462540-1463637 GCF_000299155.1 Elephantulus edwardii | reverse complement strand
GGTCCTCTATGGGGTCGAGGAAAGCAGCAGCCTTTGGCCCTTCATTTTGATCAGGGTAAGGATAGGAATGATCTAGAATGAGTTTGGGGCAGTGTAGGCACTCCACCTACAGAAATCACCTGAAATGCAAGCCAGTCCTCCCCACTGCCAGCTGCTGCAGGTACCCTAACTCCTAGTGTGGCCAGCCCAATCAGCTAGTATGAGGAAGCAGTCCTGTGTTTGGACACAACAGCTAGGTGTGGGTTAGGACTGTTAAGACTTCAGATAGACACCAGTACCTAGCAACTCTCATTACTAGAAAAAAATGGACTAGAACAAATTCGAAATCTGGAGGTCACCTTACTGCATGGAATTAAGGAATGTTTTAACAGTCCTAGGTCACTGAAGGTATAGCAACATTAGAAACTGCTTATCTCAGAGTTCATAAACCTACTGCCATCTTGGCATGGGCTCCTACAGCTGATGTCCGGATGTTCCCAAGGCTGCATATTGGTCAGGAGATGTTGATTGGGGAATTCGGGTTGGGAAAACATGCCGACTTCCCGTTTCAGAACCACAAGACCTTAATCTTTGTTTTTAAGCACAGGAAATTGAGGATGGCACAGGCTGTTGTACCCAGGTCTCTTCAATCCCTTTGTAAATTTGGCCTGATTTACCAAGTGCCCATCAACTCCCTCACAAGGAATCCTGATTGCCCTGTATCTATCCATGTAACCAAGGAAGCGATTTATGATCTACACAACCCACCCCAGACCACTCATGGAAAGGAAATGTTCCACACAAGAATCACACCAATGAAGAACTTCTCATACCTTTATTTTAAAAACAATTTTTTTTTTTTAACAGCGAAACTTCCGCAGACAGACACAAGGAGCTCCTGAAATCAAAACATTTCTGGGAGTCTCATGTAACTCAATTCAGGGTAGCGTTCTCAGCTACTGAGTTGACCTCAGCTCCCTTTTCCAAAGTCCAGAGGAAAACAAAACACCCTAAGAGCAAAGCAAAGACGCCGCAGGGATTTGAACCCCGTCCTGAAAACAGTTGTTAAAATTGACATGCAAACTGTGGATGGGAGTCTTAGTTACTTACATTTATGG
>NW_006400139.1:1460113-1462069 GCF_000299155.1 Elephantulus edwardii | reverse complement strand
AAACTGGATGAAATGATTAAAGCAGTTGTTAAAATTAACATGCAAACTGTGGATGGGAGTCTTAGTTACTTACATTTATGGCCCTGACTTTCTAGAAACAAAATGTGGGGGAAATTACCTGTTACTCTGATCATAATCTCCCACCTGTCTCTAAGAGGGATTATTCATTATTTTGTTCACAATTGTGTGTGAGCTGACCGTATTTACTGGATTTAGCTAACAATGATCTGTGAGCTGGAAGCCTCTTGTTTAGAGCTCATCATGACCTAGTGGGCAGGCCGGTGTATTTAAAAGTCGATGTCAATTGTTTTTGTAATGAACATTCTTCTAAGTGGTACAGAACTGGCCTGTCAATTGCTGTACTGATGTCACCTGGGGTTGCTGTGATGCTGAACACTGTGCTACTGGTGTGCCAAATGTCATAATGTTTACCCATGGTAGATAGTGTTTGGTGATGCTCCTAGATTAAAAAAGTCTTGGAAACAGGAGTGGCATCCACTTCCTAAACAACATGCTTCTGGGAAAGCTATGAAGTTAGGGAAATGGCAATAGGAATCGAATAAATTTCAGGTCTTTTGTTCATAGGGTTGTTAATGAGTCGTGTGCAACTCAATGACACTTAACAACAACAACAGTAATATGACTAAAAAATACATGTAAAACCAAACCTATAAAATACAGACATACTTTATTTTATAGAGCTTTAATTTGCTGTGCTTCTTAGGCAGTGGTATTTTTTAAAAAATTATAACAACTTTGTGTCCAGCTAGTCTACCAGCAATACTTATAAACAGACCATGCCTTTTTTGTCTCTGTGCCACAAGTTTTCAATTTTCACAATGTTTCAAATTTTTCCTTAATGCACATTCTGCTTTCAATACACTAATAGAAAATAACCCTCCCCCCGAAGAAAACCCCAAACTTAAAATCCTCAAACCCACTGCCATGGCATTTGAACCTACTCAGCTGACATTGCAGCTGGTTCCCAAAGGCTATAAATTATACAAGAGGTGACTGTTTATGTCTTCAGAGCAGCTGGTGGGTTTGAACCATAACATATCAGGTGGTATTGAAACTGGGCAACCAAAGATCCCTTACTAGACTACAGTTTACGGTAAGTTTAACTTTGAGTTCTGGTGGCCTAGTGGGAAGAAGCTGTGCTACAATCCCAAAGGTACACAGCTGCTCCACCGAAGAAGGATAGACAGTCTCCTTCCATGTGATTAACTGCCTCTGAAAACCTCCTGAAGTGTCACCAAAGATCAGTTCCAACTCTATGATACACAACAACTGTGATGTAGAATATAAAATGTTCTAGTGACTCTCATTGTTATAGTATTTTATTTATCAGTAGTTTTGAGGCAAGCCAGCACTATCTCTGAGATGTGCTTGAATCAATAGAAGGGTATGAATAATATGAGTATATGACAAAGGAGAAAGTTAAAGTACAAATGAGTTCTGGAACATCTAAGTGCAATGGAAAAATGACAGTCATCTTGGAGGGTTAGGTTCCTAAAGAGCAGAGAAAAAAATAGCAGCAAAAAATGAAGGAAATAGATACAATACTGTGTGCTGCCAGATTTTAAGAAAATTGTATATATATATATATGCTCATTGTCTAAGACATTTATGCCTAGTGGTGTTTGTTGAGCTTTGTGAGTGGAAACCAACTCATAGCTGACCCACCAGCAGGCTTTCAAAGACTGTAAATCATGTGGAAGGGGACTGCCGGTCTTGCTCCCATGGAGGAGTCGGTGGATTTGAAAAGCCTTCCTTTAGGTTGGCAGCAGAACTCCTTAACGCTAAGTCACCAGGGGATTTGAACTGTATGCTTTCTGGATTGCAGAGAAGTTTCTCACCACTAGGCCATTAGAGTTCCAATTTAATATCTGCTGTTGTTGTTTTTATATGTCTTCGAGTTGCCTGTGACTCATAGCAACCCTATGTACAACAGCC
>NW_006400139.1:1458638-1459178 GCF_000299155.1 Elephantulus edwardii | reverse complement strand
CATAGAGCCCAGCCTCTCGGATAATCTGCTCTGCACTGAATCAATACATCTGATAAAAAATATGGAACACTTCATTAGTCATGTGCATGTTGGGAAAAATGAAAACACCTTAAAAAGAAAAAAATATCAATCAAAGTAAGTAAATGTGGAATAAAAAATGCAGTTAGAGGAAAAACTCTGTTTTTATTGACAAAATTAATGATCATTAAATGAAGAAAATGAAAAATGTCTCTATTCCATAACTGACATACTCTAAATTTTACCACATTATTTATCTCTTGGATTTTTCAGATATTCATATGCTACTAAAATTAAAAAATAATGACAGTTATTTCACATGAAGTTGAAAGAAAAAATTACCATGATATGCAACTTTATGCTACTAATACATTTATTATTTATCAAGGGAATTAAATTATTGCCTAGCTTGGTGCTCAAGGTTTGATAGTCTTATCATCTTGAACAAGGACTTCTATAACTACTTTGATGCTTCAACTACTAAGTTTTTGTTTGAATTTCAAAACATGAACATCCCAAGCA
>NW_006400139.1:1455945-1458513 GCF_000299155.1 Elephantulus edwardii | reverse complement strand
AATGGTAGAGCTAATAATACCAACCAGATAAAACCAGATGAAGCTCATATTCAAAGCCAATGGAAAGAAAGGGTCAAATGAAGTGACCAAAACCAAGCCCTACTCTATCATACAAGGACACAATAACATTAAGCCAAAGGGACTGACACGCTCGGGAAAGGCTATCCCCAAGGTAGTATGGTTAGTGTTATAGGCATGAGTGCAATCAAGAAAAATAAACTGGAACTGCTCACCAAATTTTTAACTCAACACACCGTCAATCCCATTGATTCACACTCTAGTCTGAAAGCTCACTCAAATTTAGAAGCTGGCCAACAACACAGTGACACAAGGACTTTCTTCTACCTCTTCACTTTCAGAGAAAGGAACCATCATGCTCTCTGGGATTTATCTTTTATAATAAAGCTATTCTTATGTTCACTGTAAGTCCAGTCTCCTCGTCCTTTCTCTCAACCTCAAGCTCTAACAAAGCTTGGTCAATGCAGGGATTATTTTTGAGCAGGCCATAACAAGGCCAAAACCAGAGATGTATCCACACTCAAATGTTCTGTTGTCTCCTCCCTGCTTGAAGTCTGTCAAGGAAGGGAAGGTGAACCAGGCATTCGCCACACATGACAAGAAGTACTCTTATGAGATTGAACTGTGCTCAATGCTGTTGTCTGCCATCATCAAATAAATGAGTCAGTTGAATAGCCACTGAATCCCCACAAAAATATTATCTGGAATAAAATAATTGTGTTGTTTCACTATTATTTATCTTCCCCATCATCTCTTCTAAATTAACTGAACTCTTATTCTGATACCACTTAACTGCATATCAAAATCCAAACAAACTGCCGTCCAATGATGCCGATTCATGAGGTCCCTTCAGCTGGATCTGAGGCTACATATCCTAGTGGAAGTACACTGCCTTATCTTCTGCTCATGGAGCAACAGGTGGCTTCAAACCTTTAAATAGACACAAAATAAAATAAAATGGAAAAATTGGGAACAAAGAAGAAGGATCAGTATATGAATGTAGACATGGTTACAGAAACGAAGCTGGAGATAGAAGAACAGAATTTTGTATAGTCAATGATTTATTTACTGCAAATATCTTTTCTAAGAAACACAAGTGGTAGCTTTATACATTGACCCCACCTGATGGACTCTATAGGAATCAAATTGATTACATCTGTGGAAGGAATCATTGAAAAAGATCAATATTAGTTGTGAAGACTAGGCTTACTGAATATGACACGTACCATCAACTATTCATGTGCAAGTTAAAATAGAAGATAAATAAAATTAAAAGAAAATAGAGGAAACAAAATGTGACCTTGAGCCTATCCAATATGAATTTAAAAAACATCTCAGATGGCTTTAAAAACCATCTAATCGAAGAATAGATTTGAGGCCTTGAACACTAATGAATGATGTCCAAATGAGCTGTGAGAGCATTTCAAGGATATCATCCAAGAAAAATGCGAAAGGCTGTTACAAAGAAAGACAAAGGAGGAATAAAAGACCGAGATGGATCAGAAGAGACTGACTATTTCACTAGAACATTGAGAAGCCAAGGGAAAGGGTAAATTAGGAAGTTAAAGGGCTGAACAGACGAATTCTAAGGGCAGCTTGTGAATACAAATCAAAGTAGAGAGAAATGTGCAAAACTGAAATTAGGAATTGGAAAATAAAAAGAAATGAGCTCACTTGGCATTACTCAAGCTGAAGGAACTGGGAACAAATTCAAGCCTCAATTTGCAATACTCAGGGATGCTGTGAGCAGAATATTGATTAATTCAGGAACCATCAAAAGGATGTAGAAAAAAAATACAGAGTCACTATATCAAAAATAATTGGCTGACGCAGAAGAATTTAATGAAACAATGTATAGTCAAGAGGCAATGGTGATGAAAGAGGAAGTTCAAGGTGCCAATAGGCAGTACGATTACAAATGGACAAGAGATTGATGTTGTTAACAATTTTATCTTGCATGATCCACAGTGAATATTCTTGGTACTAAGATAGATTGACAGCAGTCAGCAAATAAAAAGATGAATTGCATTATTTGAAAACGTTCAGATAATAAGAATATTCAGAAAATCTGCTGTCAGGGTCCTCCCCAGAGTGCTGAAGAGCAACAATATCAGTCTGAAGATTAAGAGCCCCTGATCTAGGCTGTGGTCATCTCAATGACTTGTCATGCATCAGAGAGCTGAACAATAACTAAGGATGATAAAAGAAGAATCATTGCCTTTGATTTGTGACGCTGGAGAAGAATATTGAACATACCATGGACTGCAAAAAACAACTAAGTAGATTTGTCCAGGAGAGGGTGAAACCAAGTTGCTCCTTGGAGGTAAGGATTGTGAGACCTCTGCTGACGTACTTTGGGCATGCTGCCAGAGCTGACCAGTCCCTACAGAACGGTGTTATGCTTGGAAGAATGGAGGAACAGTGTAAAAGAGAAAGACTCTGGACGAGATAGATTGACTCAGTGACTTGGGTAATGGTGGTAGGTGTGTCGGAGGCAGATTGGCTCAGGGTAGGACAGAGTTTGGACCTCTTGTGAAAAGGGTCACTATT
>NW_006400139.1:1450307-1451750 GCF_000299155.1 Elephantulus edwardii | reverse complement strand
TTTCTCTGTATTTTAACAGTTTTATTGAGAGATAATTCACCCACTTATAATTTATGTTAGAAAGAATTTCAGTACATTTGTAAATACTGTCAACAATCATTACAGACAAACATTTATAATCAAATATACAGATACACGGGGTTTTATTAAACATTTTCTACTTTTAAATTGTTTTCCAACCTACTGATATAATAAAATATTATTTTATGAGAATAAAAGACCAAATCAATTTGTTTTGCTAAAGAAATATAGTCAGCAAATCAGCCTAGCAACCATACTTAGACATGCTGGGTTTTGTATGCTAGTTTATTTTTAATGTTCTGTTGTCTCTTGCATTCGTTGATATTAAACTAAAAGTCCTAAACACATTTAATTTTTAGAATACAAAAGGAGAAATTCAGTTGAGAATATCATATAGTTAGTTAAATGTTAAAGTTGAGAATGAAGCTCATTGGGTCCCACTCTGGTACTAATACATCTTCTTTCCCATCTCTACCAAAGAATCATCTTATTTATGCTAGGATGTTTACGACAATGAAGAATTTTCCATCTTTTCATAAACATGCCACCTTAAAATAGACTATGTTAATCCATGTCAACTAGGGTGAATATTAGTAGCATAACATGTTCTCTATTTTGTATAACCGAATTCAAGTTATGATGGAAATGATAGTCTAATTATCATAGCATCCACTCTTACGCTGAAAGAACAGGGGGAAATGATTCTGTCGAATTTATTTAATACTACCAAAGAAACGAAGTGACAATTCTATTGTATTTTCTTATCCAGTAAAAAAATCTAGTACTGTCTAACTAATTCCAACTCATAGTGACCTTATGGAAAACATAAGGCTTCTGAGACTTTAAATCTTAACTAAATTGGACTGTCACATCTTCATCTAACACACTGGATAGTGAATTCAAACCTTTTTGCTTTGTAGCAAATGTTTAAACCACTGAACCACGTGGTGTTTGTTTTTTTTTTAATAAATGTTTGTTTGGGTTTGTTTCTTTTGCAAACAGTTAACCTGTTTTCAAGTGGGTGGGTTTTTTTTGTTTTATTTTTTTGTTTGTTTTAAACTAATGCCTATCTAGGAAGAATCCCTGATGGCATGGTATATATTATATTGAACTGCTAACAGAAAGGTCAGGAGTAACTCAGGGGTTATTCACTGGTTACTCAGGAGAAGAAAGATGTTATTGTTGTTGTCTTTGAATCGAGCACTACTTATAGTGTTACTATGAACAAAAAGCCTGAAGCCCCTCTAAAACTATGGGCATTTATCAAAGTTCATAAAATTTCCAGACGCATGTTGTTTAGGAAGAGAATAGGGTCCTTAAAAATCTGAGCCAACTCACCGACGATGTGTTTGGATATTGATTTTACCTGCCCGTATGGAAGTTTAACTGATAATATGTGTGTGTGTGTGTGTGTGTGTGTGT
>NW_006400139.1:1434268-1447957 GCF_000299155.1 Elephantulus edwardii | reverse complement strand
AAATTCAGTTGACAGTGGTTCTTCCTGATAACTTTCCTGACTTTAAAATTAAACAAACAAATTTTAATAATTAAGAAAGGAAAAGCTAAATCAATTACAAAGCATGTTGGAAATGTACTCACTGCTATTCTCATTTATTAGAAATAATTAGAAAATTTTCATTAAAACCTCAGGAAAAGAATTACAAAATTATTAATTCACACCTAGAAGTATAAAAGTGATAATAAATGGCTAGTCATTGAATACTAACCAAAAGATCTTTCACTAATTGTAGGAAAAAACCCAAAACAAACTGGGAATATTTTAAAATAACCAATGAGCCATTCAACTAACTTAAGGAATCAGTTAACTAATGTTTAAGAAAAAAAAAGAAATCAGCAAACCAAACACTGTGTAAAGTGAGTTATTTTATAGCTAGCATTAAAAAGCAGTTTCTGAGGACATTACTCTAAAGAAATAGAAGAAAATTTAAACAAATATATAATTTTTTTGTATCTATAATATGATTCCATTCTGGAGGCTCAAGTGTGAAGCAGTTAGATTCTGGAAGATGGGTTCTTCTTGTTTTGGTTGACGGTCATGTGTGGACTGTTCGTTTGTTTTTATTTTGTTCAGAATTGTGTGTGAGCTGACCGGATTTACTGGATTTAGCTAACAATGATTTGTGAGCTGGAAGCCTCTTGTTTAGAGCTCATCATGACCTAGTGAGCAGGCCTGTATATTTAAATGTTGATGTCAATTGTTTTTGTAATGAACATTCTTCTAAGTGGTACAGAACTGGCCTGTCAATTGCTGTACTGATGTCACCTGGGGTTGCTGTGATGCTGAACACTGTGCTACTGGTGTGCCAAATGTCATAATGGTTACCCGTGGTTGACAGTGTTTGGTGATGCTCCTAGATTAAAAAAGGCTTGGAAACAGGAGTGGCATCCACTTCCTAAACAACATGCTTCTGGGAAAGCTATGAAGTTAGGGAAATGACAATAGGAATCGAATAAAGTTCAGGTCTTTTGTTCATAGGGTTGTTATGAGTCGTGTGCAACTCAACGACACTTAACAACAAAAACAACAATAATATGACTAAAAAATACATATAAAATCAAACCTATAAAATACAGACATACTTTATTCTATAGAGCTTTAATTTGCTGTGCTTCATAGGCAGTGGTATTTTTTAAAAAATTATAACATTAAGAACTTTGTGTCCAGCTAGTCTACCACCAATACTTCCAAACAGACCGTGCATTTTTTGTCTCTGGGCCACAATTTTTCAATTCTCACAATGTTTCAAATTTTTCCATATTGTACATTCTTCAATACACTAAGAGAAAATAACCTTCCCCCACCAAAAAAACACTCCAAACTTAAAATCCTCAAACCCACTGCCATGGCATTGGAACCTACTCAGCTGACATTGCAGCTGGTTCCCAAAGTCTATAAATTACACAAAGAGGTGACTGTTTATGTCTTCAGAGCAGTTGGTGGGTTTGAACCATAACATATCAGGTGGTATTGAAACTGGGCAATCAAAGATCCCTTACTAGACTACAGTTTAGGGTAAATTTGAGTTCTGGGGGCCTAGTGGGAAGAAGCTGTGCTACAATCCCAAAGGTACACAGCTGCTCCACCGAAGAAGGATAGACAGTCTCCTTCCATGTGATTAACTGCCTCTGAAAACCCCCTGAAGTGTCACTAAAGATCAGTTCCAACTGATGTTACACAGCAACGGTGATGTAGAATGTGAAATGTTCTAATGACTGTCATTGTTATAATATTTTATTTATCAGTACTTTTGAGGCAAGCCAGCACTATCTCTGAGATGTGCTTGAATCCACAGAAGGGTATGAATAATATGAGTGCATGACAAAGGGGAAAGTTAAAGTACAAATGAGTTCTGGAACATCTAAGTGCAATGGAAAAAATGACAGTCCCCCTGGAGGGTTAGGGTTTGTAGAAACCTGAAGAGCAGAGAAAAAAATAGCAGCAAAAAATGAAGGAAATAGATACAATACTGTGTGCTGCCAGATTTTAAGAAAATTGTTCCTCTATCTCTATCTCTATCTATCTCTATCTCTATCTCTTTCTATCTCTCTCTCTCTCTATCTCTATGTCTTTCTCTATCTCTATATCATCTATATCTATCTATATCTACCTATATCTATATCTATATATCTATCTATCTCTATCTCTATCTCTATCTATGTCTATATCTATCTATATATGTATATAGATATATAGGCTCCTTGTATAAGCAATTTATGTATAGTGGTGTTTGTTGAGTTATGTGAGTGGAAACCAACTCATAGCTGACCCATCAACTGGGTTTCAGAGTCTGTAAATCATGTGGAAGGGGACTGCCCATCTTGCTTCATGGAGGAGTCAGTGAGTGGGTTTGAAAAGTCTTCCTTTAGGTTGCCAGCACAACTCCTTAACGCTAAGTCACCAGGGGATTTGAACTGTGTGCCTTCAGGATTGCAGAGCAGTTTCTCACCACTAGGCCACTAGAGTTCCAATTTAATAAATGCTATTGTTGGTTTTATATGTCTTCGAGTTGCCTGTGACTCATAGCAACTCATAGCAGCCCTAAACCCAACTCTATCCTGTACCAATATTATTGGTTCTGACACACCAATCCTCATATCTCAGTCACTGCACCAATTCTGTGCCAATCTTACTGCCTCTGAAACACCTATCCCTATTATGCCATTCACTGAATCAATCCATTTCATAAAAAATATGGAACACTTCATAGACATACATATATGGAGAAAAAGGAAACCTCCTTAAAAAGAAAAAAAATATCAATAAAGTAAGTAATATGGAAACAAAACATGCAGTTAGTGGAAAAAAACTGTTTTTATCACCAAAATGAACAATCATTAACTGAATATCATGATATACTCTGAATTTGACCACATTATTTTTCTTTTGGTTTTTCCCCCAGATATTCATATGTAACTAAACTTAAAAAACAATGACAGTTATTTCACATGAAGTTGAAAGAAAAAAAATTACTATGATATGCAACTTTAAGCTGCTAATATGTTTATTACTTATCAAGGGAATTAAATTATTGCCTAGCTTGGTGCTTAAGGTTGCATAGTCTTATCATCTTGAACAAGGACTTCTATAACTACTTTGATGCTTCAACTACTTTTTGTTTGAATTCCAAAACATAAACATCCCAAGCAAGAAAGTGGTCGGGTTATAATTAGGTAAGTGAGGCAAAACCAGTGAAAAGAATGGTAGATAAAACCAGATGAAGCTCCTATTCGAAGCCAGTGGAAAGAAAGGGTCAAATGAAGTGACCAAAAGCAAGCCCTACTACCATACAAGGACACAATAACATTAAGCCAAAGGAACTGACACGCTCGGGAAAGGCTTTCCCCAAGGTAGTATGGTTAGTGTTATAGACATGAGTGAAATCAAGAAAAAATAAACTGGAACTGCTCACCAAACTTTTAACTCAACACACCGTCAATCCCATTGATTCACACTCAAGTCAGAAAACTCACTCAAATTTAGAAGCTGGCCAACAACACAGTGACACAAGGACTTTCTTCTACCTCTTCACTTTCAGAGAAAGGATCCATCATGCTCTCTGGGACTTATCTTTTCTAATAAAGCTGTTCTTATTTCCACTGTAAGTCCATACCCTCGTCCTTTTTCTCAATTGCAAGCTCTAACAAAGCGTGGCCAGTGCAAGGATGATTTTTGAGCAGATCAAAACAGGCCAAAACCACAGATGTATCCACACTCAAATATTCTGTTGTCTCCTACCCGTTTGATGTCTGTCACAGCAAGGGAAGGTGAACCAGGCCATTCACCACACATGACAGGAAGTACTCTTAATTAGATTGAACTGTGCTCAATGCTGTTGTCCACCATTATCAAATAAACGAGTCAGTTTAATAGCCACTGAATCCCCACAAATCTATTTTCTGAAAAAAAAATACTTGTGTTGTTTCACTATTATTTATCTTCCCCATCATTTCTTCTAAATTATCTGAACTCTTATTCTGATACCACTTAACTGCATATCAAAATCCAAACAAACTGCCGTCCAATGATGCCAATTCATGAGGTCCTTCAGCTGGATCTGGGGCTATATATCCTAGTGGAAGTACACTGCCTTATCTTCCGCTCATGGAGAAACAGGTGGGTTCAAACCTTTAAATAGACACAAAATAAAATTAAATGGAAAAGTTGGGAACAGAGAAGAAGGATCAGTATATGAATGTAGACATGGTTACAGAAACGAGGCCAGAGATAGAAGAATAGCTTTTTTGTATAGTCAATGATTTATTGATTGCAAATATCTTTTCTAAGAAACACAAGTGGTAGCTTTACACATTGACTCCACCTGATGGACTCTATAGGAATCGTATTTATTACATCTGTGGAAGGAATCATTGGAGAAGCTCAATATCAGCTGTGAAGTCTAGGCTTACTGAATATGACACGTACCATCAACTATTCATGCGCAAGTTAAAAAAGAAGATAAATAAAATGAAAAGAAAATAAAGGAAACAAAATGTGACCTTGAGCCTATCCAATATGAATTTTTTAAAAATCTCAGATGGTTTTAAAAACCATCTCATTTAAGAACAGATTTGAGGCCTTGAACACGAATGAATGATGTTCAAATGAGCTGTGAGAATATTTCAAGAATATCATCCACGAAAAATGCAAAATGCTGTTACAAAGGCAAAGGAGGAATAAAAGACCAAGATAGATCAGAAGAGACTCTGACTATTTCACTAGAACATTGAGAAGCCAAAGGAAAGGATAAATCAGGAAGCTAAGGAGCTGAACAGAAGATTTCTAAGGTGAGCTTGTGAAGACAAATCAAAGTAGAAATGTGCAAAGCTCAAATTTGAAATTGGAAAATAAAAAGAAATGAGCTCACTTGGCATTACTCAAGCTGAAGGACCTGGGAACAAATACTATCAAGCCTCAATTGCAATACTCAAGGATGCTGTGAGAAGAATATTGATTAATCCAGGAAACATCAAAAGGAAATAGAAAAATAGATACAGAGTCACTATATCAAAAATAATTGGCTGACACAGGAGAATTCAATGAAACAATGTATGATCAAGAGGCAATCGTGATGAAAGGGGAAGTTCAAGGTGCCAATTGGCAGTACCATTATAAATGGAGAAGAGATTGATGTTGTTAACAATTTTATCTTGCTTGGATCCACGATGAATATTCTTGGTATGAAGATAGATTGACAGCAGTCAGCAAATAAAAAGATGAAATGCATTCTTTGAAAATTTTCAGATTATAATATTCAGTAAATCTGCTGTCAGGGTCCTCCCCAGAGTGCTGAAGAGCAACAATATCAGTCTGAAGATTAAGAGCCCCTGATCTAGGCTGTGGTCATCTCAATGACTTGTCATGCATCAGAGAGCTGAACAATAACTAAGGATGACAAAAGAAGAATCATTGTCTTTGATTTGTGATGCTGGGGAAGAATATTGAACATCCCATGGACTGCCAAAACAACCAAGTAGATTTGTCCAGGAGAGGGTGAAACCAAGTTGCTCCTTGGAGGTAAGGATTGTGAGACCTCTGCTGACATACTTTGGCCATGCTGCCAGGGCTGACCAGTCCCTACAGAACGACGTTATGCTTGGAAGGATGGAGGAACAGTGTAAAAGAGAAAGACTCTGGACGAGATAGATTGACTCAGTAATTGGGGTAAAGGTGGTAGGTGTGTTGGAGACAGATGGCTCAGTGTAGGACAGAGTTTGGACCTCTTGTGCAAAGGGTCACTATGAGTCGTAGCTGACTCAGGGGCACATAACAACAGCACATGCTTTAAGTATATTGTTAGGAGAGGCTATTCCTTGGAGAGGGACGTCAGCTTTAGAAAGGTGGAGGATTGGTAAAAAAGAGAAAGACCCTCTGCCAGAGGAACTGATTCAGTGACTGATTGCCTCAATGGGCTCTAATGTGTCAGGATGTATGAGGACAGCACAGGACACGACAGGGTTCTGATCTGTTGTTCATAGGGTCGTTGTGGGTCATACATGACTGGAAGGCACCTAATACCAACAGCAACATTTGTTCTTCAAAAGGATTATTGATGATGTAAAATTCTTTTTTGACTGGTAGCTGGAATTTGTGGCTCAATATCCCCTTCCCTCAACTTTTAATAAACAAAATAAAAACCCATGAGGATGTGCCCCCCCCAACTATTGATTACATCCTAGAAAGTATGTGGAGCAATTTTACTCAGTCATCTGATGTTGCTGTTATTTGAGCATAAACTCCCTCTTATCTAAAAATTAGAACAGTTTATTTGGATATAGATTCATCTTCATAATGAGCTGTATTTGGATTATGAACCTTTGCTTTAGTTGTGTGAATTTTTCGGGGGGGGGGTTGTTGTCTGTTGGGGGAGAACTGTTTGGTGCTTTCTGTTTTATCTCAGATTTGCTGAGATATTTCAATTGCTTCCTATGCTTCTGAAAGTAGAGCAATGATAAAGAAAACGGAAGGGGAAAAATTGATGCCTTCAAGTTGTGGTGCTGACAAAGAGTATTAAAAATACCTTGAACTTCCAAAAGAACAGATACATTTGTATTATAGGAGCTTCTTAGAGGATACTTCTTCGAGGCAAAGATGGTGGAACTGTCTCCCTTATTTTTGCATATTTTCGGGAAGAACCTGTCTTGAGAGACATCATACTAGGAAAGATGAGTGAAAGAGAAGAAGACTCTCAGCAAATTAGAATGATGCAAACAAAGGCTATCACAATAGACTTGAGAAGACAGAGCCCATAAGAAAGAGACAAGACTCAGATGTGTTCTTCATAGCGTCACTATGAGTCATAACTGACTTGATGACACCCAACAACAATGACAACAAAAATCCAGTATTGGAGTGATGCTTGTGGCACAGACTCTGGTAAGCTTTACTAAGAACCATCCTTGGGAGTAAGAAGTCATCATCAGTGGTTCTTCATGTGTGATGAGTCAGAAGAGCTCTCTGAAGTTCTCCTGTCTGACAGTGATATGTTGGTGCATACAGAGAAACAGCGCCTGAGCCGAGCTGAACAAGGACGGACAGTAAAGTTAAGCAAAAGCAAATGCTCAGAGATACCAGAGCCACTAAGTTAGATGGCCAACTCGTGCTATTTGGCCACATCTGCCTGCGAATACTTCTGGGAATATGATTCCTCAGAGCTTTCAAAACCCTATCACTTCCTGCTTTGTTATATAAGTTTATATACGGCTCTTCTCAGTAAATTCTGATAGACAAAACCTCACATCTAAATCTTGTGCTAGATTGTTTGAGAATTTACAAGTGATTTTTATATAGTATTTAGCCATAGTTGGAGTTAGGATGTTCAATCTCCGTCCTAAAGTCCCAGATTTCTTACTTGTGGAGTGAAGGATTTCTTCTTGCATCCTTCGTGATTTTAGTAGATATTGGAAGTCGGTGAGCTTTATAAGTTTGGAAAGTATTCTGTGGGTTACTGAAATTTTTCTGTAAGTTTGAGCAAATGGCCTAACGAGTGTTTGAATTATTTGTTTGTAACTTCTCCATTTTGTTTTAGATTTATGTGCAGCAGAAGAATGAGGGAAGTATCTCAGGGAGAAATTGTTTTCTTTTTCATTCTAAAACTCATCTAGAGAACATTCACATCTGAGGGTAAGTAAATTGTCTTCAGTGTTGTTCTGGTTGTTCTCTCTTAAGGGTATAATAGCTCTTCCAGCTTGCAGTAATTTAACCAATATGTGAACACTAGTGTATAATTCTGTATTTTATTCACAAGCTCAACAAGATTTAAGCAAAGGGTGAAAGTGAATGAATCTTCAAGGAGATAGTCACCTCTACTGAAATCCATTTTGGTGCCAATATAGTTTTGACAAAGTCACATTTAATGAGTACACATGTTTCTACTTGAATATCTACAATTATAATGAATCTCCCATCTTTTAGTGAATAAATAAAATAGTCTAATCTGTATCTGTTAAGGCAAATCCATACAATGACATAATATAAATTTACTAGGAAATTTTGAATTTGTACTTATTTTTAATATGCCGAGAGAATCACTTACTATGGTTTTTTGTTCAGTGTTTACAAATAAAATAATAATTTAATTGTATTTTTGTTCAAGAAAACAGTATCAGTAATTCATTTTAAGAAATGCACTAAGCAAGCAAATTTGACATTGGAGTAGCTTAGTTTTAACTCATGAGTTATCCAAATTGAAAGTTTATCTATTATAACTCATTAAACTTACATTATATCATTTCCCCACCTTTTGATTCATTTCTTTTCCTTTGTAAATTAATCCCTTACTCAAAGAAGAAATGAAGGAAAAGGAAAATAACATGTGTGACAACTATGTATTACATTGAAGTATTTTATGTTGCTTCATGTATTTGTCATTATTTTTCAGAATTATATATGTATATCTCAACTGCAGACATGATTTACACTTGGTTAGTCTATTTTACATGCTTAAAATTTTCTACCTCTTTCCATATTCCCATTATTCTAAGCACTTTATTAACTACAAACATTTTTTAATATTTCTTTCATCAATTACAGATTTACGCTTTTTATGGAAAGTATCCTTACTCTTTATATGAACAAGAAATACTTTTCTGACTCCACTGCTTTGCCAGTCAAATTCAGTTACATTTTCCAATATGCTTAGCAGTGATCAAAATAGTATTTTTCCATTTGGAATTAGATTTGTTTTAAAGAACTATGATAACATAGAGAATAAACATGTATTATGATTGCAAGAATAGATTTTTAAAAAATTCTTCCACAATTTTTGAGAATCCTAGACCTAAGTATGAGAGTTCAGACTTTTAATATCTGTATCATGTTGCTTTCAGACCCTACTTAGATCTTCTTGATCTCAATTTCTATATGTCTCTTTATTTTTCTCTGTATTTTAACAATTTTATTGAGAGATAATTCACCCACTTAAAATTGATGTTAGAAATAGTTTCAGTACATTTTTAAATATTGTCAACAATCATTACAGATAAACATTTATAATCAAATATACAGATACACGGGGTTTTATTAAACATTTTCTACTTTTAAATTGTTTTCCAACCTACTGATATAATATTATTTTATGAGAATAGAAGACCAATTCAATTTGTTTTGCTAAACCATCCTTAGACATGCTGGTTTTTGTATGCTAGTTTATTTTTAATGTTCTGTTTTCTCTTGCATTGGTTGATAGTTTTATTAATATAAAAGTCCTACACACATTTAATTTTTAGAATACAAAAAGAGAAATTCATTTAAGAATATCACATAGTTAATGAAATGTTAAAGTTGAGAATGAAGCTCATTGGGTCTCACTCTGGTACTAATACATTTTCTTTCACATCTTTACCAAAGAATCATCTTATTTATGCTAGAATGTTTACAATAATGAAGAATTTCCCATCTTTTAATAAATATGCCACCTTAAAATAGATTATGTTAATCCATGTCAACTAAGGTGAATATTAATAGCATAACATGTTCTCAATTTTGTATAAGCAAATTCAAGTTACGATGGAAATGATAGTCTAATTAGAATAGCATCCACTCTTACGTTGAAAGAACAAGGACAAAAGAGTCTGTAGAAGTTATGTAGTACTAACTACCAAAGAAACAAAGTGAAAATTCGATTGTATTTTCTTATCCAGTAAAAAAATCTAGTACTGTCTAGCTGATTCCAACTCATAGTGACCTTATGGAAAACAGAATTGCATAAGGCTTCTGAGACTTTAAATCTTAGCTAAATTGGACTGTCACATCATCATCCAACTCACTGGTTGGTAAATTCAAACTTTTTGCTTTGTAGCAAATGTTTAAACCACTGAACCACGTGGTGTTGGTTTTTGTTTTTCTGTGTGTGTTGTTGTTGTTTTTTTTGTTTTTGTTTTTGCATAAATATTTGTTTGGGTTAGTTTGTTTTGCAAACAGTTAATCTGTTTTGGAGTATTTATTTTTTTTTAAAATTAATGACTCTCCAAGAAAAATCTCTGATGGCATAATATATTTTATATTGAATTGCTAACAGAAAGGTCAGGGGTTACTCAAGGGTTGTTCACTGATTAATCAGGAGAAGAAAGATGTTATTGTTGATTGCCTTTGAATCGAGCACTACTCATAGTGTTCCTATGAAGAAAAAGCTTGAAGTCCCTCTACAACTATGGACATTTATCAAAGTTCATTAAGTTTCCAGATGCATGTTGTTTAGGAAGTGGATAAGGTTCTTAAAAATCTGAGCCAACTCATGGACAGTGTGTTTGGATATTTAGTTGACCTGTCCGTATGGAAGTGTAACTGATAATATATGTATGTATATGTGTGTGTGTGTATATATATATGTGTGTGTGTGTGTGTGTGTGTGTGTATTTATATATATATATACATTTTAGTGTCAGGGGCTACTTATTTTCTTCCTAAATTGATTAGATAGATAGATAGATAGATAGATAGATAGATAGATAGATAGATAGATATAGTCATTTTAGTAGTTGACAAACCAATTCTTTAAATAAAGGAAATAAAAGTAAAAGAACCTGTATGTGTGATCATGTGTTATACTGGGATATATTGTATTACTTCTTATGTACTTCTGCTATTTGAGTGATATGTTCGTACTGAAGTTGCATAGGTGAGGAAAATGAATCATAAAAAATGACACAATTATTCCAAGACTCACAATTATTCAGTTTATTTAAAAACAGTTTAAACAAAAATCACATTTCATGGTAAAAATTCTTCTTGATCAAGATAATATTTAAAATATTTTTAAACTTCCTAGTAGGTTCGATAAAACTGCAATAATTACTTATTTCACAATTTGTTTTGTTTGTTGTGTGCTGTTGAGTTGGAAACAATCCATTGCTAATCATTTAGAAGGTTTTCAGATGCAGTAAATTGCAAGGGAGGGGATTGCCAGGCTCTACCATGGAGTAGCTGGTACATTCAAACCATGTGCCTTTGGAATCGCAGAGCAGCTGTTTACCACAAGGCCACTAGAGCTCTCTGTGTAAAATTGACTTGTAGATAGATTTACAAATCTATTTTGTCATAGATTTATAAAACAGGCTTTATCTGAAACTCTATGAACTTTGATAAAATGTCAATGGTTGTTGAGGGGCTTCAGGCCTTTTGTTCATAGGGTCGCTATGAGTTGTGCTCAACTTGAAGGCAATCAACAAAAACAACATACCTCTAAAAAAGGAACTAAACCCTATAAATTCAAAATTGTTACTATTTTTGCATGCTAATCCTTTTTTATATTTCATATTAATGTTATTATATAGCCACATTGACCAACAGTTATTATTTTCTTATTTTTAGAATACTTAACTCTGGATTATAACATACATGACAATGATACAAATGGAAAGACAGAGAAACATATCCAAATTCATTCTTCTAGGATTTTCTAATGACTCAAATACACAGCTATTTTGTTTTGTTTTATTCTTATTCTGCTATATTTCCCTTTTGGTGGGAAACCTTCTGATTCTTGTCTCCATTCGATGCAGCTCCCTTTTCCATCAACCAATGTACTATTTCCTCAGCCACTTGTCTTCTATGGACATCTGCTATACCTCTAGTGTCACACCCAAGCTGATTGCTGACCTGTTGGTGAGGACAAAATCCATCTCTTATGGTAATTGCATGCTACAAGTCTTTGCCATGCACTTCTTTGGCAGTATTGAGATCTTCATTCTCACAGTCATGGCCTTCGATCGCTATGTTGCCATCTGCAAACCTCTCCACTACATGATTATCATGAACAGGACGAGATGTAATCTTCTGGTCTTAGCTGCCTGGGCTGGTGGGGCAGTGCATTCCTTTCCTCAAGTGTCAATGACAATCAGGTTGCCCTTTTGTGGTCCTAATGAACTTGACCACTATTTTTGTGACATCTTCCCATTGCTCAAAGTTGCCTGTACTGACACCTACATCACTGGTGTGCTTGTGGTTGCCAATTCTGGTATGGTCGCCTTAGTAACCTTTGTTGTCCTTGTTGTTTCTTATGTGATTATATTATTCACTTTGAGAAACCACTCAGCTGAGGGAAGACGCAAAGCCCTGTCCACCTGTGGCTCTCATATCACTGTTGTGGTCTTGTTTTTCGGTCCTTCAATTTTTGCCTACCTTAGACCTCCCACCACTTTCTCTGAGGATAAAGTATTTGCTCTCTTTTACACCATCATTGCTCCTATGTTTAATCCTTTAATCTACACCTTGAGAAATACAGAGATGAAAAGTGCCATGAAAAAAGTCTGGTGTAAAGGGATTTTTTTTCCAAGTGAAACGCACAATTAGTTGATGAAACCTGTCACCTAAACAGCTTGGTCAGATAAAACCGCTGTCTATAAGATAAAAATGTAAGAATTATTGCATAATTTACACTTTGGATGTTACTAGTTAAAGATTTAGTAGGAGAAATAAAATTTACAATTCAAAGTAAATTGTGAATGTAATATTAATCTCAGAATTTAGTAGAAAACTTAGTGAATCTTTGAAGAGTATTAATACATGAATAATTAACTGCATAAAGTGTTTGCAGGTGTTTATCAATTAATATGACAATCAACTCAGTAGTAAATTCTATGCAAACCTTTTTTACTGACAATTTTCTTGTAAACTTTGTATTTACGTATGTAATCATGTGATGACATGTGTTCTTTGGTAATGAAGAAATAAAATCTATCATTTTAAAACTAAGTTTTAGTTTCTGGTAGTCCATTGATCGATACATATTTGAGTGACACAATCAATGTGTTAAAAAATCTTTGAAAAAGGCCTAGATATCAACTATCTAACTTTTTGATACAAAAATACTAATACATAATAAATACAGATTAAAAATCACTTGTTCTGAATGTTGAAAACATATACGATGCTATTCCATAAGTTATCTGAAAATTTTAATATCCCTGCAGTTTCTGAATTCTAAATAATAAGATTAACGTGTTTATTCATCCTTTACTTACTAAGAAAAGAATGGTTATTCAATAGTTATTTGGCCAGAAACAAAGAACTTTCTTGCTGTCAGGAGGGAGAAAAAGTGATCAGAAATGAAAAATTGTCTAAAAGCTAATGAACAAATCCTACAAGATCTGTGTTGTCCTCATGTTAATAAACAAGCAAACATACTACTACTAATAACAATGTGATAAAATCACCGTTATCACACAATGGGTAAAATAAATTGTCCTGTAACTATCTTGAAAAGGAGGTTTCTTAGACTTCCTAGAGAAATAAGGACAATTAACAAAATATTAATGGTTGAGTCCTTAATAGAATTTTTTTTAAAATATGTTTTCAGAAATTAATATCAAACTGAAAAAAAGATTGAATAACTAGATTGTATGAAAAGAAGATATGAGTACAATGTAAAACTTAAGGTCATTTTGGTGTAATTATATACAATTTTTTAAAAGCCAAATAATAACAAGGAGATTTAACTTAGTATATATCTTATAACAGGATTTGGAGAAATCATTATGGTAGAAAGTATTCATATAGAAACAAAAATACTGACAGATTTAAAATTCTCTTCTGAAAAATTGTCAAAGATTTATGACAAGTTAAAAGTATGAAAGGAAGTTTCAAGAACGGCAAATTGTATGTCAGTAAACGTATATTTCCTTATTTTATAAGGGAAAAGAAAATCTT
>NW_006400139.1:1431760-1433816 GCF_000299155.1 Elephantulus edwardii | reverse complement strand
AGAGGACAAAAATCCTCATGACTGGGACATTAGGTAACATCATGATAAATGGAGAAAAGATTGAAACTGCTAACACTTTCGTCTTACTTGGATCCACAAAGAAGACTCTTGGTCCTGGCAATCAAGAAATGAGAAGATATATTTCATTACGGAAGACTTCTGTCAAAGTCGTATCTTAAGTACTAACGAACGATGGAATCAATTTAAAAATTAATGTATGTCTGATTTAGGTTAGCTTTTTCAACCAATTTTATGCATCTGAGAGCTGGACAATGAACAAGGATAGCAGAAGAAGAATTGATGCCTTTTAGTTGTTGTGTTTGAGAAGAGTTCTGAATAGCCCATGGACAGCCAAAACGACAAACAGATAAGTTGGAGAAGAGTCACCCAGAGTTAGAGGCAAGGATGGCCAAGTTTATCTGACATGCTTTGAACATGTCACTAGGAGGGGCTATTCCTTAGAAGGGGCATCATGCTTGGAAAGGTGGAGGGTCATCAAAAGAGAGGAAGATCCTCAAAGAAATGGATTGACATGGTGACTGCAGCAATGGCTTAAGTATACCAAAGATGCTGAGAATGGCAGAGTCTAGGATAGGGTTCAAATAAATTGTTCCTAGTGTTGCTGTGAGTCACGCTTGACAGCACCTAACAAAAACATCTTCATCACTGAGGGAATCTAGACTAATTACAAAAAAGGGAATAAACGTTGTCTCTTAACACATATACAACTAGTTGTTCTCTCATTTCTGCTCCGTTTTTACTGTCTGGCTTGATCACATCAATGAATTGATGACAGTTTTAGATTTGTTGTTACTGTTTAAGCTATGATTATAAAAATAATTATTTAATATAAACAAAAAATAAAATAGCAAATGCCTATAAAATGTGACTCTTTTGTGCTTAAGATACATGTAATTATTACTTATATAGAGAGTAAAATATTACACCAAAAGGAACACAATATTTTCTGTGTTTATTTCTGATCGTGGCTCAGCACTCAAGCTTGATTTCTTCTATATTCTTAACAACAATATCAATGTGAATATCGTTTTTCTTTGTTTTACCTTTTATACTAATTTTTAATTGACCTACATAGTATAAGTATAGTTGTTGTTGTATGCATTGAGTTGGAACTGACTCATAGTTGATGCTCTGGGGGGTTTTCCAAGGATGTTAATCACAATAGAATTTGTCCATCTTTCTCCCAAAGAGCAGCTGGTAGATTTGAACTGCATGCCTTGAGGATTACAGAGTAACTTCTTACCACTAGGCCACCAGAGGAAATCTTTTCAGTGAAGTTAAATTATGCCTGGTTCTGTTGTCCACAAATGGTTAACAGACGAACTGAAGTTTAGTCTACTGAATCCACCTTCAAAAATTATGCTAGCCTCATTTCAGAGATTTCTCTTCCTTGCCTCCAGTTTTAAATTGTTCCAGTATCTTTATTTTTTAGCCTGATCTCACCTGCCTTACCTTGGGGATTCAAATTGATTCACAGATAATAAAATATTTTCTAATGTGGCCAAATCTTCTCATTTTCCTTGTTCCTTTTTTAATGGGCTTTCTGAAGCCTAAAATCATGACATTATATGTTAAACTATGGGAATCCAAATTTCATACTAAATATTTGTAATAAACCAAATGCTATTTCAGGGTGTGAGGGAAGCTTGGATACAAGCTGGAATTCACCCTGAAGCACTAAGGCAAAGTTTAGATGTTTACAGAGTTAGGCACTAAGGCAAACCTTAAGCATTTACAGGTTTATAGGATTCTTTTTTTTTTTTAGGATTCTTGTATTGTATTAGCTAACCTTTCCCTTCTGAATCAAGCATAAGGTTTTCAATAGAAAGAGCTTAGCTTCATTTACATTGAATTCTCTTTGTGATTTACTTACTAGAAATTTTCAATAAAGGCACAGGAAGCAGAGACCAGAGCTTCAGTTGTTAAAGAACTGTTTGCCTCCTGCTTTACCTTTTTTTTTAAACTACATTCTTATTAATATGCTTTACCTTCAGTCTTCTCTAAAGTACTCAAGAGCAACGGAGTCTCTTTGGAG
>NW_006400139.1:1426396-1428370 GCF_000299155.1 Elephantulus edwardii | reverse complement strand
TGCTGAGCTTTAAGTCATGTTGAAGACTACAGTCCTTGGGGTTTATATATTTGAACCAACCTGTTGTTTTCATTAGATGCTTGCAAGCTTAGCTAGAAAGAATGTATTAACTGCCACAATGCTGTAACAAAAGAGAGAAGAATATACAGGATGGCATGAAGACAATTCCCAATTGAGAAATAAATGACCAGATCAACATTTCAGGAAAAAGATAAAAATACAGAAAAACTAAACAATTGCATTATAACAAATAGACTCATTGTAAGTAGATTTCCTAGAATCTTTTGTTATATAGTTTGAGGGTAGGATAAATATATAATCTAAGTTAATTTTTGTATCACAATTGATGTAACAGTATGTATAAACAACAACAAAGATCATTACCTTAAATTTTCTTAGTTTCTTAGACCACCCACCATAACTAAATACCATAAATTAGGCATAGCTTTAAAGAACATACATTTTCTTGACACACAGTTCCAGAGAATGGAAGTGCAAATTCAGTGCCTTGAAAGGTTGATGTCCTCTCTGTTGCTAGACTCTTCTATATATCGACAATTTTTTGGTAGCCATGGGCATTTCATGTTGGTTTTTTTTCATTTTACATACATTTCCCCCTTTTTATTATTAATTTTAATGACAGTTTACAGAGACTTTGGATTTCCATTCAATCAGTATTGCACTTTTCTCCCTGCTCACCCCTCCCCTTCAGTTATCTCTTCTCTTTGAAAAGTAAAAGAAAAATTATTTCATTGTTATACAATCCCTCCCCCTAAGTCCACACCACTATGCAGCCTTCGTTCTGGACTCATGTCATGACAATGATACCTAATCATATATCCCTTTTAACCTGTTCTCTCCTGCATCTATTTCAATGCAGTATACATAGTTTATCCCATCTTTCTCAAGTTCCCCCCAACCCCGAGGTCAGTCCCATTTTAGAAGGGTGACACTACACAGTCTTCATCCTTTCATGACTGAGATATTTTACTCAGCATACTGTCCTTCAAGGTCATCCATTTTGAATAATATTTCATGAGTTCCTTGTTTTTCAAGGCAGCGTAGTATTCCATTATGTGAATATACCATAGCTTCCCTATCCATTCGTTTGTTGATGGGCACTTAGGTTGTTTCCAACTCTTTGCTATTGTGAACAAAGCCGCAATAAACATGGGCGTGCATGCATTTTACGTACATTTTAAAGACAATATTTGTCTTCCTTCTGTGTCATTATCTGTTTTCCTCTTTTCTAAACCACTACTCATAAGGAATTGTTGTTTTTAGGTGTTGTAGAATCAAGTACAACTCATAGTGACCCTGTGAACAACAGGTCTGAACCCTGCCCTATTCCTGTGCCATCCTTAGGATCTCTGACACACTAGAGCCCATTGCTGCAGTCACTGCGTAAATACTGCAACACTACCTCCGTACCTTAATTCAAAAAGAAATATCCTCTTTCCAAAAATTGCCGTTGTCATGGGTACAAAAAGATATGTCTTGGACAAGGTGCAGCCAGAGTGCTCCTTGGAGACAAAGGTGGTAAAACTTCATCTCACCTACTTTGAGCATATTATTGGGATAGGCCCTTCCTTGGAGAAGGACATCAAGCTTGCAAAGGTTGAAGGATGGGAAGGGAGAGGAAGACAATCAAATAGTCAATTGAGACAGTGACTGCAACAATGGGCTTGAGTGTGTCAGAGATTGTGAGGATGCCAGCAGATAGGATAGGGTTCAGATCTACTATTTATAAGATCAAAATTGGTTGCACTTGACTCAATGGCACCTAACAACAAAAACAAGATATGTATAGAGATTGGGACTTCAACATGTATTTTTGAAAGGGGTATGATTTTTGTCTTAAAAGAGTCCAGAGTGAAGGTTGCATAGTGGAGGGGGGACAGGGGGCAGGGCACAGGATTGTATACCAATGAAGGAATTTTTCTTTTACTTTTCAGATTTTCAGAAAGAGGAAAG
>NW_006400139.1:1397570-1426176 GCF_000299155.1 Elephantulus edwardii | reverse complement strand
GCAGGCGACTCATAGCAACCCTATGAAGGAGAGTCCTCGACGCTTGTATGTCTTCCATCTTCTCTCCAGGTTCATAGGGTTTCCGGAGGCAAGCTATTATGGAAGTGGATGTCACTCCTCCCTCCACGCTTGTTTTAATCGGGAAGCTCCACCCCACTCTCTGTCCACATTGGGTTACCAACCCTTAATGCATTTGACACATCAATGTCACAGTGTTCAGCCTCACAGCAACCATGGTTTGGCAATTTGTACACCAGGGATATACGACCTAGAGGAATGTTTGAACAAAGACAATGAAAGACAGGTCCGAGGGCTGCAGATTAAAAGTCACCCACCTTCGGCTTGGTAGCATCGTTTTCTGTCCACTGGGCCAGCTGCTCTCTCTCTCTGTGTTGATGTTATTGTTAAGTGGCACAGGCGACTCATAGCGACCCTATGAAGGAGAATCCTTAATGCTTTTGAAATGTTCATTAAAATTAATAAAATTTTAAAAAAGAAAGAAAAACATTCTTTCTTCAAAAAAAGTCATTGACACAGGATTCCAACTTCAATATCTATTTTCTGGAGATGTTACTCAACCTTTTAAAACTGGTTTTCTAATCTTATTTATTAAAAGTAAGGGTTCAGTGAAACACTCAAAGAATATTAATGTAGAGAAAAATAATGATAAAACACCCTTGTAAACTCACTTGAGCAAGAAATAGAGTTCAAATGTCAATTAAAAAAAGTTACAAAAAAAATTAAAAAAACATTTTACGTTCTTTTCCCCCCTAAATGTTTTATCTTTCTTATGAGAATGAGCTCATGCCCATGACTTCTCTACATCCAACTGCTTTGCTTCTAAAATGGAATTTATAATAATATATATCCTACAGATGACTTTTAAGAATGCATGAATTAGATACCATAGACTGATTTATGCCTGACATGGTAAATATTTACTACTATGAGATGAATTCACAGAACAAAATGGAAGCACATATTTTGAATCCGGATTTAAAATACTTAATGATATAAAAGATTACAACAGAATACAATGTATTCAATAGCATTGCCAACAAATCATTCTAGTATTCTTTGTAAATTCTTCCAAACTAGAGGGGAAGAAGTTCTACATCTCTGTAATTTTCCTGATAATTCACCTCACATAGAAATAAGTACAGCACACATACACATTCATGTATATTCTTTTCCCCAGAGAACAAGATGAAGACTCTATTTAGGGTTGGATGGAGGTCATTATTTTACAAAAGGACCGGAGTGTAACTTGCTTCACAGGTGATAAGAAAAGGGGAAAGAAACTCAAATTCCATATATGTACTACATATATTCAGACTATGTGCTGCAGAGTTTATATTTGTTTGCAAAGGATTTGCAGTCTGATACTGGAGTCATTCTGGGAAATTGTACAGAAAAAGATGCTAAATGGTAAGTTGATTACCTGGAGCATTATAAAGAATTAATTCTAGTAGTGAGATGTTTACACAAGATATTAATGGTTAGAACCCGTCAGCTAGTCCAGGGAAAAAAGTTGTGGTAATCTGCTTCTAAAAAGACCTCTTGGAAATTCACTGGCATGGTTCTGTTCTCTCTTACAGGATCATTGTCAGAATCGGTAGAATTTGGTTGGGTTCAGTCTTGCGTGAAATAAGCAATAACTTGAGAGAAAATAAATAGATCTTTAGAAAAAAATTATTTGCTTAGAATTTGAATTTACAAACCTTCAGAAATAATGTAGTAAAAACTGTACTAAGTGCTACAAAAATATTTAACTAGTTTTTTTAAACAAAATAGTCCTTCTGCCTTCAAATTTGTGTGCCTGCATAACTTTTTTTTTTGAGGTGGTGGCATCAAAAGTGGCAAATGTTTCTGTTATGGTACAATATTGGTACTTTTTAATAGAAACTTGGTGGAACACAAAATTGACACAAATTAGCAACATTTATAGACCATTATAAGGAAAATGCTGAATCAGTATTCATAACATATCATTTAAGTATTTATAAAAGCCTTGAAATTTCAATAGAGGAATGAAAAATTAAAAGGAACACTCAAACATATTTATCACGAATATAAAAGAACATATATGATATAACAATTTTATTCCTTTTCATTATTTGCAAAAATATGTGCTATTTGTGAAAATATTTTTGCTTTAGTATAATAAATCATTTCATTTAGCAAATAATATTTAGAAAACTTTATGGATTAATTTATCTATGAACTATCAAAGTATAAATAGAAAATTTAGATGAACAGATTTTTTTTTAAGTTAGGGAAAAAAGTGGCTTCCTCAATTTGTCAGAGAACTACATATTTTAAAGAAAACAATGGAATAGTCTTACGGTTACTCTCACAGATAACAAGAGTAGGATTTGATCAAGAATAAATTTATTTAAATGTTATAAAAGGAGAGAATATATAGAGGGAATGAGTCCAGCTGAGCATTAAGTTTGTACAGATTTTTCATTTTTTCAGACAAGATATGGATAAATAAAAAATAAATTCACAGAGAAAAACAGAAGAAAGGGTTGCACCTAATTCTACCACTTCTCTCCTACCCATTTATTTTTTAAGAAAAATGACAACTAGTTGAAGCCACAACATCACTATTTATTCTCGAGAGACTAAGAAATATTTTGCTTTCTACAGAAAGACGTGAGCTCTACATCTGTGATCTGGGCATTTCTTACTTTCTCCAGCTGGTGTTTCTGTGTAAGAAGTTTGAGCTTTTGTTATTCATGCTTTTCAAAGATTCTTTAACTTCAACATCTCTGTTTTCCATTTATATACTAAAATTTAAGTGACTAAAACAGAGTATGCTCAAAATTTAAGAAGTTCTCTGATTTTGCCTGGAAGATTCAGTAATGTATAAATATTGGGAGTAGAGGAGTCAGGTTTAATGTTAAAAGTAGCCCATTGTTTTGGATTTGCCCTTTTGCGGGCTTTGGAGTCAACAACCTCCAATTCTAAACCCCAACTTGCTGCATACCAGTTGTGTTTCTATGCAAAAGTTTCTTACCACTTATAAACTAGTTTTAAGTTTTTTTTTTTTGGTGGGCACTAACCTGAACACAATGCCATAATTACTTGTACACGAGCTTATAATTTAAAAAGTTGCTTATCACCTATTATCAAAATTGATCCTTTCAACAAATCTCTGAATTTTACAGAATATGGTATGCATATCTAGTTTCCAGAAAAAAGAAAACATTACTATATAGAAATTAAGTAACTTACAATGATAATATTTTAAGTTAGCGGTGACTTCAGAAATGCAATCAGGAGAAAAGCAAATATAACATAAAGACTTTTTTTTCTTTAGACTTTTATGGGAATGTCTGACAATTAAAACTGAAGATTTTTGTGTCTGTGAGAAAGTTAAATAAATTAAAAAAATTAAAAAAATACCAAGTAGAGAAGTTAAGGATCAGTCTTCTAACCAAGACAATTAGAGACTGAAGAAATAATTTTTAGCAAACTCATAATAAAGTTTCAAGGGAGCTCTGGTGGCCTAGTGGGCAAGGAGTTGTGCTGTCAACTCAAAGGCCCATAGTTCAACTCTACCAGCCTCTCTGTGGCTGAGGATGGGCGCTCTCTTCTAGTGAGATTCACTGCCTCTGATAAACTGCTGCAGTGTCTGTTATGCGTCTGTTCCGATTGGCAGCACATAACAAGAGCATATAGTTTCAAAGGAATGGATATGCTTACTTTTTTTAAATTATTATTAAATTTTATTACTTTTAATGAACATTTACAGAGATTTTGGGTTCTCATTCATTCATTGTTGCACTGTTTTCTCTATCCTCCTCCCCAGTTCATTCTTCTTCCCCCCAATGTCTGTTTTAATTGTCCAATTGCCACAGTGCTTGTCAAAGCCAGTTCTGATTAATCTCCTTTGTCAGTGTGTCCTTTGCCATTCCCTATCACTCCTCCCTGAGAGAGACTTCACCCTGATTCATAAGGAAAAGGGGATGGCGTATTCTCTTAGCTACTTCCTGCTGAAAAGGGACGCTGTGGGTTTCAGGGTGAAGATCTTCTCTCACTACTCTAAAGGGCCCCTTTGGCAGAAGGAAACACAGACTATTATGGATATTGCTTTTGGAATTTAGATGCACTGTTACTAATTGTGCTTAGCCATACATGTTCACATCCTTGAAGATGTATCATGGAGGTCTTGGATATGCTTACTTTTAAAAACATTGTTTTCCTTAAGAAATAAAGGTGTATTGTATCTTAGTTTGCTCACAATCTTCCCTGCTTTACTTTTTTTAGAGACTTAATTGTGTTTGATAGGCTTGGCATGCTCAAGGGTCCATGATATACGTATTTCACATAGCTTTTAAGTCTACATATTTTAAATACAGGAGACTTTTAAAAAAATTTTTATTTTATTTCATTATTTTTTGTGTGTACCGTCAAATCAGATCTGACTGATACAGGAGGAGATTGTTCCTCCTTCTCCAGCAGAGCATCTGGTGGATTTGAACCCTGTACCTCTGAGATTGCAGTGCAGCTTCTTGCCGCTAGGCCACCAGAGCTCACCACAGGACACTTTTAAGAACAATTCAAACGAAGATTATTATAGGCAATGTTATTTTATTCAGATTAAAAGAAATAGTTTTTCTTACATAAAGCATTGTCGTTGTTGTTGTTATGTGCCGTCGAGTCACCTGTGACTCCTAGCGACCCTATGTACAACAGCCCTAAACTCTGCTCTATCCTGTGCCAATTGCATTAACTCTGACACTCCCATCCTTATTACCCCAGTCACTGAATCAATCCACCTCATAGAGGGCCTTCCCCTCTTGCACCGTCCCTCCACCCTCCCAAGCATGATGGGGCTTCGTCTGACATATTTTGGATATGTTGTAAGGAGGGACAGGTCCTTGGAGAAGGACATCATCATCATCAAGCATTGCTATTTTCTTATTTTAGAAGTGGTCAGAATCTATTTATCAATAAAGTTTTCCTTAATCCATTCCTAGTTCTTCTAAGTCCAACACCTCAAAAATTCCATTTCTAGTACATTGTTGTTGTTGTTGTGTACCACCAAATTGTAACTGACCCATAGCTCACTCTCCAGCAGGTTCTCAGAGGCAGTTAAGGGCATAGCAACTGGCGGGTTCAAGCTTCATGCATTGGGGATTCAGCGGCATTTCTTATTTATTGTAGAGGTAGCGATGCTAACTTGATCAGTGACAGAGAGAAAAGAGAAGAAAATTTAACTAGATTTGATTGGGAAGCCAATTATGAGATGAGGGTTGAAAATTCACACTATAAAAGTAAAGGGAATTTCAGCACTACTGGGGAAGATTAATTGTAGAAATTTTGATGTAAAATTATGAAAGGATTTGATTAGCTATATAGTTGGTTTAATAATTTTTATCAGCATCCACAGTTCTAACAACCTGTAATCACACCAAGTCTGATCATGTCCTGGTCTAATGTTTCCAGTTTATGTAATCAGGTCATATTGGTACTACATAATTTTTCTTAATTAAAGAGAGTTACATTAGCAATATATTGTGCTCCATAATTTTCATTTAAAAATAATACGATTGGTGGAAGGAAATTTCACTTACAGAGACATGCTGGATTCCTAATAATTTAAAAATAATAAGTAATATTTTAATAGCCCGGAGTCAAAACTATGTTCATAATATTGAGCATTAATAAAATTTATAGAATTTAAAATTCCAGAGTTCCAAAATTTAAAATAGAACTTGACAATGAACTATTATTTCAGTGCAATAAATTTTGAAGACAAAGCAAGCGTTTTTTTTTTAAATTTTATTCATTCAAATAGGTAAAATGACATTCTTTCAGGGTAAAAGCATTTTGCTGCATAAAACAAAGGATAATACATAGGTCTCAACCCCTTATCTGCTTATAAATCTCAAAGTCTGGATTGACAAATCACTTTCTGTGAAATTCATGAGAATGGAAAACAAGATTTCATTGGAAAAATATGAAACGACAATAAACAACAGAAACAACAGAAATGAAAAAATATTTTGAACTGTCCAATACAGTATTCTATTTTAAGGGTAAAACTTTATTGTAGCATTCCACCTGCTTGGTTTTCTTTACTCTTTAAGTTTATTTACTGGTCCAGTCAAGTTTTTGTTCTCATTGATTTCATCATAGAACGAAACATTCTTGTCTTTTAAAATATCAACAGTTGTTTCCCATAATTCATTAACGACCCAGTCGTTTTTATCTCACTGTCATTAATTATAAATTAGAAAACAAATAGTATCAAAATATTTCACAGAATGTTGGTATAAGCCTATTGAAAAATATCCTTTAATTTAAAATATATGTATGTAGATTTTCCTTTATTTAGCTTTTTTTTTTTAAATTGTACTTTAGGGTTTATTTATCATACGTCCTTATTTGGAGATGGATTTAAAATGATGTATAATACATTATTAAGAACAGCTTAAAATCATATTCTCATGTCCACAATTTTAAAATGATAGCTGTGTAATATTCTAAATATTTGAATCCTAGAAGGAAGCTCTGGTACCTTAGTGGGTAAGCACTTGTGCCGTCAATTAAATGTCAGATGGTTCAAAAATGATCACTTTTTATCTCATGCAATGTATAGTCTCTTAAAATCCACTGGAGAGTCCCCTGTGAGTCAGTTTCAACTTGAAGGCATCTAACTACACCAGAAGGTAAGAAAGAAATGTTTGTAGCAATGTGTATTAAGCAGTGTGATACTAAAAGAAATGTTGACTATGAGAATGCACAAGTTCCTTTTAGAGGAAACTTGGCTTTGGTATATATTTATATACTTGTAAATCCTGGGGACATTCCTACCTCTTGTATGGGATAGCTGTGAATCACAATTGATTCGATTGGAATTTGTAGTTTGGTTAGTGAATAAGAGTTCTTTTCTTTTTAAATATCGCACCATCTTTAGAAATAGGCATTCCTAAAATAAACTATTGTTGCTTGATTAAAAACATTCCTGTCTACTCAGGCGTGGATGAATCACCCATTTCTGGAAGTTCTAATGAAAATCATCTACTATGTGCTCACACAGAGTTCCTAGACAGTCATTTCAACTGAAGATTTGATTTATATTCTCTAAGACAATCAAGACAGTTATTACCCACTTCTTCATATCTGAATGGCAAAATGTTACTACTCTTTTGAAGAAATATTTCTAAATACGGGCTCATGAATGACATCCTTTCAAGTGATTTATGTCTTCTTTGTAGGCTCAGGCATGGAGAAAAGCAATAATGTCACTGTATTTATTCTCTTGGGACTTTCTGAAAGCAAAAATATTGAAATCTTTTGCTTTGTATTGTTTCTATTTTGCTATATTGCTATCTGGATGGGAAATTTGCTCATAATGGTCTCTATTGCATGCAGTCCATTGTGGGAACAACCTATGTATTTCTTCCTGAATTACCTCTCACTTTCTGACCTTTGCTACACATCTACAGTGACACCTAAACTACTAGTGGACTTACTGTCAGAAAGGAAGACCATTTCCTACACTAGCTGCATGATACAGCTCTTTACGACACATTTCTTTGGTGGTGTTGAGATCTTTATCCTCACAGGGATGGCCTATGACAGATATGTGGCCATCTGTCAGCCCCTGCACTACACTGCCGTCATGAACAAACAGAGATGCAGCACCATCCTTGTAGCTTGTTGTACCGGGGGACTTACACACTCAGCCAGTCAGTTTCTCCTCACCATCTTCTTACCCTTCTGTGGCCCCAATGAGATAGATCACTACTTCTGCGATGTGTATCCTTTGCTGAAACTGGCCTGCACAAATACACACACGATTGGGCTTTTAGTCATTGCTAATTCCGGCCTAATTGCTGTGGTGACTTTTGTGGTCTTGATGTTATCTTACTTTTTTATACTGTACACTATCAGAGCATACTCTGCAGAGAGCCGCAGTAAAGCTCTTTCTACTTGTAGTTCTCACATAACGGTGGTGGTTCTCTTTTTTGCACCTGCATTATTCATTTATATTAGGCCAGCCACAACGTTTCCGGAAGATAAAGTGTTTGCTCTTTTCTACACCATCATTGCTCCCATGTTCAACCCTCTGATCTACACGCTAAGAAACACGGAGATGAAGAATGCTATGAGGAAGGTGTGGAGTCATCAAATGTTCTTGAAAGGAAAGTAACTTTCCAGAAGGATTCTATTATTCTAAGGCCAGGCCCTCTGGAATCACAAGTAAGGATAAGAGCCATTCCCATTATCTACCTGTACTGATTCACTGTTTGGAGAGAAAAAACAAAAGCAATGCTGTCTTTGTTATTCTGTGCTTCTGTATGACACATTTTAAGTACTGTTATTATTTATAAACTGCTCTATGACTTGACAATATCTAACAACACCGTCAACCTGTGATTTTAAGATTGTGCCAATATAATACAAAATAATAAATTGTGTGTATATGTGCATATGTGTGGAGGTGTGTGTGGAGAGAGAGAGAGACAGAGAGAGAGAGAGAGAGCACGTTATCAAGAAGATCTTATTATTACCAAGTTGAATCTACCCATAACTGGCCATCTACTAGGTACTAGGGTTTTGAGACTATAAATTGTACAAGCAATTGGAGAAAACAACAACAACAACAACAACAACAAACCCACCCACACACACAGAAAACAACCACCACCACCAACAAAACCCAAAACCAAAAAATCCCAAACTGCTTTCTTGATTGAATATACGCTTGCTGCAGAAGGTCAAGAACTGCAGTCTTCAATATAAATAGAAGCTCAACATCAAGGAAAAAAAGGTCTCATCATTGGGCCAATTGGCAGCATCATGATAGATGGTGAAGAGATTGAGATTGTTGACAGCTTCAGTTTGCTTGGCTTCATAAATAACACTTGGTGCCAGCAGCCAGGAAATTAAAAGATTAATTGTATTGGGAAAGTTTGCTGTCAGAGACCTCTCTCAAGTACTGAAGAGCAATGGTGTCAGTCTGGAGAACAAACAGGTTCATCCTAGAGAGGGAGAAATCATTCTGCTCTTTGGAGGCAAGGATTCTGAAGCTTTGTCTGACACATTGTGGATGTTGCAGGGAGGGACCAGTTCTTGAAGAGGGACATCATGCTTGGGAGGGGAGAGGGACAGCACAAGAAAGACCTTTGATGAGGTGAATTGATTCAGTGACTGATATAATGAGGTCATGTGTGTCAGAGACAATAAGATTGCCACAGGATAAAGCAGAGTTGTTGTACCAAGGGTAGCCATGAGTTACAACTGACTAGATGGGTCATAACAACAACAACAACAACATGCTATTGCAAATCGCTTCATCTTACTAACTCAGTGTTGCTAAATTGAAAATATCTATATCTTTATCTAAGCAAAGCAGCCAAATATCATTGTGTTGTTATTATTTACCAACAAGTTGCCTATGATGCAATAAGACTTACACAATAACTGAATCCTGTCCTATCCTGAGCCAGTCTCATTGTTTCTGACACACTTAACCCCATTGTCCCAGTTACTGTGCCTGTCTATCTCATCCATGGTTTTCCTTTTCTATGTTGTCCCCCCATCCTTCCAAGATGATATCCCTCTCCAAAGGCTGGTTTCTCCTGGGAACATGCCAAAATTGTGTGAAATGGAGTGTCAAAATCCTTGTCTCTAAGGAGAAAATTATTTCCACCCTCTCCAGGACAAATCTGTTCTCTTGGCAGTTTATGGAATGGTCAACACTCTTCTCCAGCACCACAACTCAAAGGCATCAATCCTTCTTCTGTCAACCTTAGTTGTTGTCCAGCTCTCTGACACATATAAACTAATTGCAAAGACCATAGCCTGGATCAGGCAGACCTTAGTCTTTAGAATGATGGTTTCATAAAAGTATATATAGTCAACATATTTCAATCAGCTGAATTTACTACTTATTTCTTTGCTAAAATGATTTCCCTTTCCCCTGGTTCTTGGGTCTTACAATAGAACTCCATTTGTTTTTGCATGCCTTCTCCTTTCTAGTACAAAGATCTTTGAGAACCTTGTTCTTTGCCTACAAGACCAACTCATAGCAAACCTATCAACAATAGATCAGCACTTTGCCCAGTCCTCTGTAGTCTTCATGATCTCTCACATGCTAATGTGTTGTTACAGTCATGTTGACAACACATTTCCTTGAGGGTCTTCATCTCTTTCTCTAATACTCTACTTTTCCCCCACACGATGTGTTTTCCGAGAACTGATCCCTCCTTATAACATGCCCAAAGTATGAGAGGCAAAGAGTTTCCATCTTTGTCTCTAAGGACCACTCTAGTTGCACTTATTCCAAGATATATATATATATATTCTATATCTCTATCTCTATCTCTATCTCGATCTCTATCATCTCTATCTATCTTTATCTCTCTATCTCTATCTCTATCATCTCTATCTATCATCTCTATCTATTTTTATCTCTCTCTATCTCTATCATCTCTATCTCTATCTCTATCTCTATCTCTATCTCTATCTCTATCTCTATATTGGAGTTCCTGTCCTCAAAAATTAACTCTCATTGATTCAGAGGGGTAAAGAACTGTGCTGACAACCCAAAGGAACAAGGTTTGAATCCTCTAGCTTCTCCATAGGAGAAAGATGAGCAGTTTCTCTCATGTGATTTACTGTCTCTGAAAACCAATTTGAAGGTCAGCTATGAGTCAGTTCTGACTTGAAGACACACAACAACATAGGTTGTTGTTATATAATGAGTTTTCTCAGGCTGTAAATCCTAATGAAGGAGATTCCCCATCTATCTCCCATAGAGCTGTTGGGGAATTTGAACTGGCCTCTTTTAGGTTAGCAGTGTAATTTCCTATGGACTATGCCACCAGAGCTCCCTCTTAAGGGAGGGAAAAAAAGACTAGTTTATCCTTTTGGCAGCCCATGGGTTATTCACTTTACCAACACCACAAAACAAATATTTCTCGGGTCACACATAAAATAGCACATGTTATGTGTACATTGCTCACTAATTTTCAGAAACAAATTTCTGTTGTTCTATTAACATACAAAGCAGATGTCTAGAATTAGCAGCTGGAAAGCCCTCTCATGACTCTATAATGCTTCCTCCCAAAGCTCTAAGATTGTAGACTGGTTTTCTCTGGTTTTGTACTTTTTGGTACAATAACAATTCAAGTTGTATTCTTTAGTGTCTGATTTATTGTCATTAGCTTTATAAGGTTGACTCAGTTACTTGTACATTTTGCTATTGTTCCAATTTAAGGGGTAAATGTTGTTGTTGGTGTTGTTGGTGTTGTTGATTGCCTTCGAGTCGAGCACGACTCCTAGCGACCCTATGAACAAAAGGCCTAAAGCCCCTCTACAACCATCGACACTATGAAAGTTCATAGAGTTTCTCGAGGGATGCCATTCCTGCTTCCAAAACTGTCATAGAATGTTATTGGTTGAGTCACCTGCAAAGCATAGTGACCCTATGCACAGCAGCTCTGAACCCTTCTCTGTCTGGATCCAGTCTAATTCCATCACACATACACCCATTATCCCAGTTGCTGTATCAATCCGTCTCATCCGGGGTCTCCCTTTCCTGTGCTGTCCATCTGCCCTTCCAAGCATGGTATTCTTCTCAAAGGACCAATACATGAATCAATTTATTGATTTGTTCATTTTCTTATAGTTATGCATGTCTAGTACTTTGGGAAATATTTTAAAATATGTCTTTTGGTAAATGTTCATCTTCTATTAATTTGTTTAGTATGTTTCATTTGTAATAAAGGTGCAAACACTTTAAGATTGTGCTTGTGTATTATACTGATGCAAAATAAAATGTTCATGAAGGAAAAAGAGTAGTTATCAGTAGAAAACATCAAGAATAGAATAGTGGAAACTAAAGCTCAAAATAGATGAAACTTGTGGTACTTCTAAGACCCATATGATAGGCTATGGCGTAAATTTCAATGAACTTGCTATTCATAGAAAAGTACTCAAACAATTAATTTGACATATGGCATGGGAGAGGGAGAGAAAAAAGTAGGAAAAGGAAGAGAAGAGGGGGAAAGTGGAAAGGGAAGATAAGAAAGACGAAGGAGAGAGAATATCTAAAAAAAGGTAGCTTACACAATGGAACGAAAAATAAAAATATCATGGAGAGAACGTAAGGGGATTTCAGCAAGTTTAACACATAAGCGATCACCATTCAGAAATATTATCAAATAAGATTCTTACAGTAGCATATGAGTTGCCTGGCATATTAAGTGAAACTTGGAAAACTCTATATTGTCCTTTGGAAGAAACATCTACTTCAGGAATGTGAAAAAAGAAGTCTGGAAACAGATAAAGATTTTAATAGTTAGGGCATGTGCTGCAGTTTCACATGCCCTTCCTCTCCAAACACAAACATCATTTGGAACAAAATCTTGCCTGTGGCTTTTATTTCCATCAGAACTACAGGAATAAACATTATATAGATAATTTGACCATTTTATTATCATCAATCACATTGATGCCTTTGAACTGAGGTATTAGTGAAGAGTCTTGAATATGTCATGAACTGCCAAATGAACAAATTTCTCCCGAAGATAGTGCAGCCAGGGTACCTTCCTGCCAACAAGACTCCCCAAATTATGACTACATTTGAGTATCCACTTCTTAGGAACCGCCATCAGCACATAGTGGCCTAGTGGCAAGAAGCTGCACTGCAATCCAGAAGACATACGGTTCTAATCCACTGTTTGCTTCTCTGGAGAAGGATGGGCAATCTCTTCCCTTGCAATTAGCTGCTTCTGAAAATCCTCGGGAGGGTCATCTACAGGTTGGTTCCAACTCGACGTGCACAAAAGCAACAACGTTTCTTTCCCCAAGGGGACGCCATATACTTCAAAGTTTGCACAGCACTGCTGCTAAGTTCTGCGATCCTGCTTCTTATGCCTCGGCTGATTTGTATTTTCAGGAATCTGTTCTTCATTTCTGGCAGTTTCAGCACCTCTACGGCACCTTCTCCAGTGAGCCAGAATCTCAGTTTTGAAGAAGCCTATACGCCCTCATTAATTTCTTATTTGGTGTCTCTTCATCAGTCTTGAAAATATTTTAGTGCCTTTATCGATGTATAATTGACTCATAATCAACTAGGTATATCTAAATTGCGCCGTAAGTTTTGACATGTTGTTGTTGTTGTGTACTACAAGGGCTGGAATCGACCCATAGCTGACCTGCTGGTGGGTTTTCAGAGGCAGTTAATTGTACAGGGGGAGATTGCCCATCCTTCTTCCGAAGAGTAGCTGGTGGCCTAGAACTGCATGCCTTTGGGATTGCAGTGCAGCTTCTTGCCATTAGGCTATAGGAGCTCCCTAAATTTTAACACTCTAAGAAATATCATCATTAACAAGATGAGAACATCAGTGACTAAACAATTTCCATGTGACTCTTTGCTTTCCTTGTATGTTAAAAAGTTATATTTCAATTGCTTTGTTTTCATGTAAATTCACTGTAATTATATATATTTGGAAGCAGGAATGACATCCACTTCCTAAACAACATGCCTCTGGAAACTCTATGCACTTTGATAAATGTCGATAGTTGTGAAGGGGCTTCAGGCCTTTTGTTCATAGAGCTACCATGAGTTGTGCTCAAATCAATGGCAATCAGAAACAACAACAAATATAGATATGTCTTCTTTCAAGATCATTATTTTGGTATTAATTCATGCATTTTCATAGTTCTTTTTTGTGTGGAATAACATTCCAGTGTATTATATTATTTGTTTATCCTTCTTCCTGTTGATGGTTAACTTTGCTGGTTCCAGTTGGTAATATTACAAATAAAGTGATTTATAGTTCTATAAACTTCCTCAGTTTTAGTATAACATTCTAATCTTTATAGATGAATGCTGTCCTTTCTGTTACATACTTAACACAATAAAATGAGCAAAAATTCTTCAATTTTATAGAAATTATGAAATGTCATGGAGATCCATGCTCAAATTTTTAAAAAATTGTCAAATGCCATAGTCAAAAGGGTGCTAGAGAAAATTATTGAACATACAATGGACTGTCAAGAGAAAAACAGGTCTATTTTTTTTGAGTAGACAAAACCAACCTCCTCTTTGGAAGCAAGGATTTTGAAGCTCTGTCTCACACACTATGGGCACGTTGCAAGGAGGGACTAGTCCTTGGAGAAGGATATCATGCTTTGAAGGGTGGAGAACCAGTTCAGGAGGAAAAGACCGTGGATGAATTAACACAATAACTGGGGTACTGAGGGTAGTGTGTCTGAGTTAGTGAGATTGACTAAGGATAGGGTAGTTTTCAGATCTATTGTGCATAGGGTCGCTTTGAGTCTAAGCAAACTCAATGGCACATAACAGTAACAGTATCAATGACAATATTGAATAATTTCTCCATTCCATTGGATCAGTTTTCCCCTTTTTGAACCTCTTCCAGTCCAATGACCTGGTAGTGATCTTTTTGAGCCTTTTCTACCAATACAACATGTTCAGTGCTTCATGAACTTATTCCTCCTGTACTCTTAGTTCTTGATCATATTCTACTTCCTGAAATTGTTCAAGTCCAATTCTTTTGAGTACAATGACTGTATATGTGTTCCATCAACTTTCAGTGATTACTACATCATCCAATATAAAGGATTCCACAGAATCCTTCAGCATTGCGACCTAAGGCATGATTCTGTTTTCTAGTTATTTCAACTTGAGAAATATTGAGACTATTATCTCTTCTGTTAGAATATATTCTGGATGTATATTCTACAGAATGTAAATTCTACAGAATAGAAAATACTTCGTTTTCTAACTTCAGTCTCGGTGCATTTTCCTTACATCCTGTGGTGTTAAGGAGGAGTATAATATACAGATGACTGATGAAAGAACACATAAATTTGTCCTGGAAGAAGTACAGCCTGGGTATTCCTTCAGGTTAAGAATGGCAAGATTTTGCCTCACATACTGTTGGCATATATCAGGAAAGAACAGTCCTTGAAAGGGGACATCCTACTGTATGGAAAGGTAAAGTAAAGGAGTGAGAGACTTCCTATGAGGTAGATTGACCCAAATGATGTAATAATGGGTGAAGGAATGCCAGAAATTGTGGGGATGAGGTTGGAAAATGTAAAGTGTTAATATGTTGTACATGTGGTCCTTATGAGTCATAATCATCTTGAGATCACCTAACAACATTGCTGTGTTGTTGCTCTGTGCTGTCAAGTTGATGATGATTTATAGTGACCCTATGAACAACAGCTCTTAACCTTGCTCTATCCTGAGCCCACCTTACCATCTCCAATACACCTGATCCCATTGTCACAGTCACTGTTCCAATCTATGTCATTGAAGGTCTTCCTTTCTTGCATTGACCCTCCAAGTATGTTCTTCTCCAAGAACTAACCCCTCCTGATAAACCTACAGTATGGTAAATAGACATTAACCATCTTTGCCTCCAAGGAGCAACCCAGCTTCACTCTCTCCAGGACAGATCTGTTTGTTCTCTTGGAATTCCATGGGATGTCCAATGCTCTTCTCCAGCACCACAACTCATAGGCATTATTGGTTCTTCTTCTGTAATCTTTAGTCATTGTCCATTGTTTTAGCTATCTTTTTGGTTCTTTTTTTTCTTTTAAGTTCCATGCTCTTTTTCAATCAAGAGGAAGTATACTTCCTGTTCCACTTGTCAACAAGAATAATAAATTGCTTTAATCATTCTCTTTGGCTTTCTTTTTCACTATACAGTTCTCCATTTCAGCAGCAATAATTTGTTGTAAAAGCTGCTAGGTAGTCAAGGAGAAATTGGGACAGTGGGTCATGCATGAGTTTAAAGTCTAACTTATTTTTAAACTTCTATATTGCTTTTTCATGGCTTGTTTTGAGATCCTATAACATTTTCTCTTTTCTTTTCTTTGTTCTCTTCCCTCTTCATAAATAAAGACTTCCTCCAGGGCAAATCCTGAGATCCCAAGGGCTTACAAAAGTTTCCAGTCTGCTTTTTTAGAGGACACACAAACCAGAGCTGGCACAATTTCCTGAGCCTCTCTGGGTATGAACAACAGTGGGGCCCTCTAGAGACACTGTGTCCAGAGTTTGTTCTATGCAAAAGATGAAGTCAATTTACAACCTGAAATAAACATCATGGAGAAGGAAAAAAGGAAAATTCCCACAAGATATATGAAGAATATAAACTTGGACAGCTAGTTACTGCTATTTGGTGAAGATTGTTTAACAAATGCATCCGGAAATTCTATTGCCTACACTTTTCAATCAAAAATGTTTACATTTTCTTCTCGGTTTATATTTGGCTTCTCCAGAGCAAATTTACTATTGGAATAATCACAAAAAGATTATTACAAGGATTTATATGCATCACAGTAAATTAGCTGATATTTCAAAATTATCTTGTGACCCTTTGACTTTTAAACAAGTGTCGGGAAGCTGTGTTGGCATTTAATATCTTAGACCACTGAAATAAATTTCTTTAATAGGGAAAAAAGAATGAATACATAATTCTTTATGAGTCCATAGCAGTTTCTGGGGTGATTACATCTTCCATTTGTCTTCAAAACAGTGGTATAATTCTCCAATAATTAAAGGCAAGCAATCTGGAAAACATTTTCAGAAACTGACCAAGTTTTCCTTAAATAACAGGTTGCAGTCCAACATTTTATTTCAGATAAAAATGCTAATGAATGGTTAGCAAATTGGTTTTTGCCTTAAGACGAGATAAGCAACTAAGACATTTTCCTTATTCATTTTAAACTAACAAGAAAACCACCCCAAATTGCTCTGCAGGTAAGTACTTTCATATTCTTGGTTTTGATATGATCCTGCTACTTTTGAGTTATATAGTGAAATGTGACATTTTCAGAGTTATTTTATTAGTAATAAAGGTGACATAGTCCATAAAGAGTTGCATCCCTAAGTTTACTAAAGTGGTTCCTCTCTGGCATTTGGATAAATCAGTTGTTCTGTGGGAGAAATATGTGTAGTGTCCTTACATGTAATTTACAGCCACTCAAAAACCTGCTGGAGGGTCAGTTATGAGTTGACTGGGCTTAACCACAATGAGTGAGGGTATGAGTTTAGTTTTTATTGTAAACCATAAACAATACAATAATTATTTTTGGCAAGTACATTTAAAAGTAATGACATTTCCAAATGGCTAACAATTTCCAGATACTAACCTCTGCAGAAATTTCCAACTTTCAAAGTTCTTTTCCTGCATGATTGTCTAGACTCATTAAAAAAGTTAAGTTTGTAGTAAGTTACCTATCACTACCACCAATAGAAACTGTAATATTTGTGGCAATGTTAGTTTACCTTTAGTAAAATCAGTTTTGATGGTGCTGACTTGGATCATGAAAGACAACGATGATTATTAACTACTACTACAAAAGGTTATAAATGACATTTTATACTAATTTTAGTAGCATTAAAACGATAGGTTAGTGATGTGATATTAAATGCCCACTTAATCAATGACAACACCAGATCTATTTCATTTTGTCAGTCTATTTCCACATTGCCCTCATTGCCCTCTATTGTCCTCATTGCCCATCTATAATATCTATGTTGCAGTTTCCTTGTTGTATAATTCATTATGGAATATGATGTAGGATGTATATGTCTACTTTCAGGACAATTGAACTAGTTTCCTAATGCTAAAAAAAAAAAACCCAAAAAACGCCAAGGGGATAAGAAAGACAGAAAGGAAAAGAAAAAAAAAAGATAGACACATACACATGTAGAATTATATATCACCTATATTAAAAAAATCAGTCATACTGTATTGTTATATGTCCCTCACTATTTAGCTGAGTGATAGACCTAAATCTTTGTTTGATAGGTATTTCAAGCCAAGTTTACAGAGGGTCAGTCTTTTCCAAGTGAGAAAGCTAATAGCTAATGTAAATGGAGTTATTCTGAACAGGTCTCTTTTTTCCCTTGGAAATTTTGTCACAAACCATACCAGAAGTTAAACTATATAAAAAGGTTTTTTCAAAATTAGTTGTGGAAATTGTCTATTGTTATTCTGTATTGAAACTCTGTCTCACATACTGTTGCCAAGAAGAACCACTCCTTGGAGAAGGACACCATGCTTGGAAGGGTAGGAGTCAGTGCAGGAGAGGAAGACCCTGGATGAGACGGTTTGACACAGTGACTGTGGTAATGGGAGCAGGTGTGTCAGAGACGGTAGGGTTGGCTCAAGATAGAGCAAAGTTCAGAGACAGTATTCATATGGTTGCTGTGAATCACAGTTGACTCAAGAGCACATAATATCAACAGAAACAACAGGATCATCATCTCCTACTCCTCTATTAAAAGTTCACTTTTTCTACCCTGCTTCTATCTTTGTCTCTCTCCCCCCTCTCTCTTACACTTGAAACTGCTATTACATAAAACCTAAATATCACACATTGAAATAAGTGACTAGCGATACTCTATATCAGCTTTGATTTGAGTAAATCATTCAATTTTTCATATATATTTTTAAACACAATTTATAATTGTAATGAATCAACATTTAAGTTATCATAACTATCTTTGCTTGTTATTTAAAAGTGTTAAATTCACTTTAGTTTGTATACATTTTATAAAATGATTCAAAATTCCATAAGTAAAGGGTAGTTTTATATTCCATTTATGAAAGCAATTTTTAAAAACAGAATCGATTTGGTGGATGGAGGTAATTTAATTTGTAGAGTACTTTGAATGTAACACTGCAAAGGGTTGTTTTTGGCCTTGTTTGTTTTTAAGACATTAAAAACCTTTGGGAGAGTTTAGACATGTAATATAACAATGCTGAGGCTTTACGTTTTTAATGTCACTTACTCATTTGTCAAAGATATGAAGCTAAATTTACACCAAGAACTAACCTTTAATTATATAATGCCGTATATTTTAAAACCAAATTGGTTTATAATCTAAAATCACCTCAAACATTACCAGTTAAATGTCAGCTTAATTTGGACGATGCTGAGCTGTCAATTTGTACATATCATTGCCTCTAAAGATTTTGAATCATTAGTATCTGTGGGAGTCAGCAATTGTTGCCACAGTTGACGTAGGCTAAAGTAGAAAACTCACGTGAATTCTATATTGACTATATGCAGTCTACCCTTTGAGCCGTGTTATTTTATGTAGCATTCATTATCAACATTGACAACCAAGTAGCTCATAAATGAGGCAAAATATTTTTATTTGCAACTTCTTTTTAAAAAAATAGCACCTATGTAGGAAATACTTGAACATGGTCCCTATCATATTAAGGGAAGGAAACCTGGCATAAAAATAAAACTCCAAGGGGAACAAAAAATGCAATTAAAAATGATAAAAAAATGAAAGTTCCATCATTCATTTAATTTTGATAATCTAAACATTTTAATTAACAATATTAAATATTTTACAATCTAAATATTTCAATTAACAATATTAAGTATTTTACAGCTTAGAAAAGAAATGTCGTTGCTGTTGAGTTACATAGAGTATCATCCTGCAGATTGTCAGAGGGATTAAGTCACAGGGGACAAGACTGTCCATCTTTCTCTGTGGAGCAGCTGGTGCACTTAAACTTTATACCTTTGCTCTGGCAGCACAATTCCTTGTTACTAAGACACCAGAGCTCCCTAAAAACAATATATGTACATATGAAAAATATGTATCTTTAGGTTCAACAATATAATATAGTTTGGGGGGGAAAGACATTTGAGAAACCAACTATAATCCCCATCAATCAAATAAATATTACTCACGTATGAATTGCTTACAGTGATCGGTAATGATTTTTTTTTTTGTTACTGTGATCACATTGTAAATGTTTACCTGAAAACATTTATTCTCTTTTCTTTCAGATGCCTACCTATTTGTGCATAGTATACAAAAGATGCATACAGGTAATTCTCAGATGACAACTAGGATTAGTTTCTGTGTCTTGAAGTCTTTTAGTGGAGTTTGGGGATGAATCAGAAATTAGTGCATACTCTTCTTTTTTAGCCTTAATTTAATAAGAAAGAAAGACTCAAGGTCTTTCCATGATTTAAAAGTTGCATACACAACACATAAAAATGATTTTGATGAAAAATTTATTTCAAGTAGGATTTGGCTTAATCTGAGGGAAATATACAAAACATTATAAGACGAGTAGGAGTTCTCAGTGGTCAGACATTCCTAATCCCAAGATTACCTTACATGGAACACCGGAGGAATATCTCAGAATTCATTCTCATGGGATTTACCTATAGTCAGAATGTACAACTGCTGTGCTTCGGGTTGTTCTTACTCTGCTATGTTGCTCTGTTGACGGGAAACCTTCTGGTCCTTGTCTCCATTCGATGCAGCTCCCTGTTTCATCAACCAATGTACTACTTTCTCAGTCACTTATCCTCCGTGGACATCTGCTATACCTCCTGTGTGACACCCAAACTCATTGGTGATCTGTTAATGGGAACCAAAACCATCTCTTACGCGAGCTGCATGTTACAGGTCTTCTCCATGCACTTCTTTGGGATGATTGAAGTCTTCATCCTCACAGTTATGGCCTTTGACCGATGTGTTGCCATCTGTAAACCTCTCCACTACATGATGATCATGAACAGGACAAAATGCAACCTCCTTCTCCTGGCTGCTTGGACTGGTGGAGCTATCCATTCTTTTTCCCAATTCTCTTTGATAATCTGGTTGCCTTTCTGTGGCCCTAATGAAATTGATCACTACTATTGTGCCATTTTCCCTTTGTTGAAGGTTGCCTGCACTAATACCTATATCATTGGCTTCCTTGTAGTTGCCAATTCAGGTATGGTTGCCTTAGTAACCTTTGTTCTCTTGTTTGGGTCTTATGTCATTATATTGTTCACCTTGAGAAATCACTCAGCTGAGGGAAGACGCAAAGCCCTGTCTACCTGTGGCTCTCACATCACTGTGGTTGTCTTGTTTTTTGGCCCTTCAATCTTTGCCTACCTGAGGCCTCCTATTACATTTCCTGAAGATAAAATATTTTCTCTGTTTTATACTATTTTTGTTCCCATGCTTAACCCCTTAATTTATACTCTGAGGAATACTGAAATGAAAAAGGCCATCAAAATTGTCTGGTGTCAAAAGGTATTTTCAGAAGAAAAATAGAATTGATACATTAAACACAAATTTGTTGTCACTATATTCCATAACGTTGGAATCAACTTATAGCTTATAGAGGCTATAAATTGTACTATAGGAAATTTCTCATATTTTAGATAGATAGATAGAGCTATAAAGATAGAGATAGATAGATAGATATTTGACCCTCCAGTGAGCTTTCAAAGGCAATAAATTACTGTAAACCCAAAAGCATGTTGGTATATACCATCAGCTGTACCATGGAAGAAAGACGGGCAATCTCTTTCCCTATAATTTACTGATATATTGATGTTTTTTTGAGTACCATCGAATTGGAACCGGCCCATAGCTGATCCTCCAATGGGTTTTCAGAGGCAGTTAATAATACTCTTCTACTATCTACAATCTGCTATTGGTCTCTTCCAACTTGATGGACTTGAAACAAAAAAGTTCATAATGCTCTGATTAAAGCTTTCTGCAGCTGAGTTGACTATTCAAATACACCAGTAGGTCTGTAGAAGAGCAATGAGGAAGTCTGTTTTTCATAAATATTTACAGCCTTAGAAACTTACAGGGAGATAGAGTCTACCCTACAGTGTGTCTATGATGACACTTGGTATTAGCTTTCAAAGACATAAAACAAATGTTCTCATTTTAATAGTAGTCAGAAAAAGGTGAAAAGAGATAAACAAAGTTGTCATTTTATTGCTGGAACTTAAACAGTCATAATTCTTTGAATATATTTTGAGTGAAAAAAAATAGGGATTATGCTATATGTTGCTATTATGTGCCATAGAATTGTCTCTGACCCTATGTACAACAGTTCTAAACCTTGCTCTATCCTGAGCCAGTCTCACTGTCTCTGAATCATTTACCCTCATTACCCCAATAACTGAGTCACTCAATCTCATCCAGGATCTTTCTCATCTGCGCTGTCCCTCAACTTTTCAAGCACAATGTCTTTCTACAAGGACTGATCTCTCTCGGCTACATGGTCAACATATTTAGATAGAAATTCAGAGTGTGAATCTGTATATTAATAATTATTTATGAATATTAGTTGAGATCTAGACAAGTTTTTGATGTTGTGTAGAAACAGATCAAATGTAATTTATAAAACTAAAAAAATTAATTTATGTGCTGGGAAACTATTTAATTATGTAATATATGATGACACTCTGAAGTCACACAATAAAGGTCAAAAAAGTGTTACTTGATGAAAATGTGAAGAAAGAAGTAATAATATCTATGTTTTTGGAGTTATAGACCTCTCACTAGCCTCTACCACCTCTTTGAAGTGTTATAAGCAAGGGCAAAGATTTTTAAGGTAGCATTAGTCTGTAGGAATCCGTGCTACTAAAGCTAAAGCAATTCTCTGCTAGTTCAAGTCCACCTGTGGTTCCATAGGAGAAAGATGGACAGTCTTCTGCCATGTGACTTACTGTCTCCAAAAAAGTTCACTTGAGTGTCAGCTATCAGTCAATTCCAACTAGATAATATTGTCCGTAGTGTAAGAAACCTGAGAAATGAGGTTGAGCAGTAGTGATAGCAGCAATAGCAACAATTTTTATTTCTTTGTAATATTTATTAACACACACATGCATGTTCCAAATATGGAATAACCATATGAGAAAATTAATGTATGTATGTATTAATGTGTGTTATTTTAGAAATAAAGCTCCATCAAATAAATGGCAACATCTCTTCTTTAGGGGAAAAAAGTATTTGATATCCCAATTAACTTATCCTGATATTTAGGTAGAAAGCATTGGTGGCATGGTATAGTCTGTGGAAAGTGGCAGTGCAACCCAGACAAGCCGCTTCTCTGGTGGTGGTTCAAATCCACTCACAGCTTCATGGGAGAAAGATAGGCCATCTCCTTCCATGTGATATATAATCCAAGAAAGCAACTTGAAAGTCGGCTATGAATAAGAGCAAATTGAAAGGCACTGAATTCATGAGTTCTATGATTGGGTTGTTGTGCACTGTTGAGTTGGCATCATAATAGACCCTCCAGTGGGCTTTCAGAGGCAGTAAATTATACAGGAGGAGATTTCTCATCTTTTTCCCTTGAGAAATCTCGTGTTTGCAAACAATGGACCTTGAGATTGACAATGTAATTCTTTACCTCTAAGGTGACACAAAATAGAATCAAAGAGATAAAAGGATAATTGTTTTATACACATTTTCCTCCCTTCAAATACAAAATAAAAAGTAAAACCAAACTAAAAAAATACATGTAAAATTTTAAAAAATCATAATATGATGATACACGGGTAAGCACCTCAGCTTTACTTACTATGACAAAGATATTTATAAAAAATAATTTCTAAGGAAAAAAGAAGAACATGAAGGAGAATGATTTTGTATCACTAATATTGTCGGTTTATAGAAATTATTACGATTAAAAGATCCTAAATATAATGCTTCTTATATTTGCTTTTATCACAACTCTTTACATAAAGATTCTCACCACTGGGTCAATTGGCAGCATTAGGATGGATGGTAAAAAAAAAAGATGGATGGTGAAGAGATTGAGATTGTTCACAGCTTTAGTTTGCTTGGCTCCATAGTCAACACTCTCGGCACCAGTAGCCAGGACACTAAAAGACGTATTGCCATGGGAAAGTCTGCTGTTAGGGACCTCTCCAAAGTACTGAAGAGCAACGGTGTCTCTCTGGAAACTAAGGTGCATCTGATACAGGCCATGGTCTTTGCTATCACTTGTTATGCATCAGAGAGTTGGACAATGACTAGGGAGGACAGAAGGAGAATTGGTGCCTTTGAGCTGTGGTGCTGGAGAAGAGTATTGAGGGTACCATGGTCTGCTAGGAAAACAGATAGATTCATACTGGAAAGGGTCAAACTGGGCTGCTCTTTGGAGGCAAGGATTCTGCAGCTCCCTCTAACATACTTTGGACATGTTGTAAGGAGGGACCGGTCTTTGGAGAGGAACATCATGCTTGGTAGGGCGGAGTGGCAGCGCAGGAGGGGAAGGCCCTCTAGGAGGTGGATTGATTCAGTGACTTGGGTAATCAGGATGGGTGTATCGGAGACGGTGCTATTGGCACAGGACAGAGCAGAGTGTAGAGCTGTTGTACATAGAGGCACTATGAGTCGCAAGTGACTCGACGGCACATAACAACAACACCACCACCAACAACAACTTTCCATAAAGAGAAAGAAAGCTCAGTTACCCAGGAGAGATATCTTATGACTAAGACTGAAGCTATAAAAGTCTTTGTAGTTGATAAATGTGGTGCTCGGGAAGATGTATAATTAAAATGGTTATAGTTTGTTTCTACAAAGTGGTGGAGAAAACTCAAAAGGTTACTTTTGCTACTACTAAGACAGAAAGAAAATTTGAGAGGATGCTTCATGGCATGAGAAAAAAGGGTAGAGAATGAAGATGAAACTAAGAATTTCTTTAAAAGGCTATATATGATTTTCCCCCTTCTTTTTATAAAACAATGTGGAGGTGTATTTTAAAAATGCATATTATGGATATAATGTTAAGATATGCTGTAAAAACTATTGAAGTTTTTGTTGAATTAATGCTAAAAATATGGTAAAAATCTTTGTGGTTTTTGTGGATTTAACGATAGTGGATCTTTTTATATTGAGATAAATATTGTAGACTGTGGAAAATCTGTACTATTTGATGTATATCGATGCATTCTTCCAAGTAGCAATGTTAATGGTTACTGGATATTATAATGATGGGACATATTGTAATTTAGAGGAATCATGTAAGCCAGTTGAATATTAATTGAATATTCAAAAAGAGGAAATTTGCTCTAAAAGAGTGTTATTATTAAGCAATAGAATTTCATACAGAGTGTGGAACTTAGAGGAAAAAAAAGATCAAGCCCCATCTGATACTCTGAAAAGATTACAGTCAAAAGAAGACAAACAGAAAAAGAGAGACTTTGTCAATAAGCCAAAGCAAGACAAAGTTGATACTTATCAGAGCCCCCTTTCCAGGACTTAATGTTAATGGAAGCCAGTGAGTATGCTTATCTCAGGGTAGCCATTTGATTCTAGTTGATGAATGGATAAATGAAGAAATGTTGCTGGTTGTGTAGCAGGGAGTTCTGAGGATCTCTGATGTGCTGACTTAGCTCGTGTGAGGTTAAAGTTGAGTGAAGAGACCAGCCAGTTGGTAACACTGGAAAAAGCGTGGACTTCTGAGTTTGTGGCTCACATCCATTTGGACCTAGCCATTGATGGCTGGAAATGTGTTGACCAGAACCCAACCAGATAAAGAGGATATACTTAATTTTGTGTTAGTGCTGATTACTGTTATCTAATGGTGTACTCTGGATTGGACCTTTGCTTATAGATGCAGATACTCAAAGTTTCCACTATAACACAAGATTTACAAGAGAAAAAGACATGCTGTTTCCACAGAGAATTGGTTTGATTGTTGTTGTTGGTACCATGTATTGTCAAGTTGCTTGCTACTCATAGTGACCCTATGTATAATAGTTCTGAAGTCTTCCCTGTCCTGAGCCTGTCTCACTGGCTCTGATAAACCTATCCCCATTTCTAGTGTTATATCAATCCATCTCATCCAGGTCTTCCTTTCCTAAACCTTCTATCCACATCCACCCTTCCGAGCACGATGTTCTTCTCCAAGGATCAGCTCCTCCTGGCCACATGGCCAAAGTATGTGAGATGGAGTTTCAAAATCCGAGACTTCAAGGAGAAACTTGGTTTCACACTCTCTATGACAGACCTTTTTGTTTTCTTGGTGGTCCATGGTATGTTCAAGACTCTTCTCTAGCACCACAAGTCAAAGGCGTCAATTTTGCTTCTATTATTCTTTGTCATTATCTGGATCAAGTGCACCTTAGTTTCTAGACTGACATCGTTGCTTCTTAGCACTCTGGAAAGGCCCCTTGAGCAGATTTACCTAATGCAATTTGTCTTTTGATTTCCTGACTGCTGGTGCCAAAAGTGTTTATTTTGGAGCTGTAACTATTAACTACCTTGATCTCTTCTCCATCTCTCATGGTGCTGCCAATTGGCCCAGTGGTGAGAATCTTTGTCTTCTTGAAGTTGAGCTTCAATCCATATTGAAAACTATAGTCCTTGGCCTTCTGCATCAAGCACTTCAATTCCTCCTCAGTTTCAGCAAGCAAGGTTGCATTGTTGATGAGTGTTCCTCCAATCCTGATGCCGCATCCCTCTTCATAAAGCCCAGCCTCCCAAATGATTTGTTCTGCATATAGACTGAAAAGGTATGAGACGGGATGTATCCTTAATGCACTCCCTGCTGATTCTGCTCTGTTCTGAAAATAGCTTCCCAGTCCAAGCATAGGTTTCTCATAAGCATGATCAAGCATTCTGAGATTCCCATTCTTCTCAAGGTCAACCACAATTTATTGTGCTCTACCCAGTCAAATGCCTTTGCATAGTCAATGAAATACAAATAGATATCTGTCTGGTACTCTTTTCCTTCTGCCAAGATCCATCTGACTTTGGGAATAATGTCTCTAGTGCCATGATAGGACTGGGAAAACCAGAAATCGATTATATAAAATGGAAGGATTAAGACATAATGAGGGAAGCAGCTGGCTTACATACTTCTATATATGCAGGTGATGAAAAAAGGAAGGTTGACCCTTCAGATAATGAATGATAGTGGCTAGAAAAGGCAGCAGGTGGTCTGTGGTGTTAGAAACCTTAAAAATTATCTTTTCTATCCATTGCGTTAGCCCTTATGGGGAATGTGCTTGGTATCTAGCTACCTAAACTGCAGAAACATGGTCTTGCAAATCATCAACATCTGCAGGACCAATATAAGAAAAAGCTTCCTATAATGAAAAAAATAACAACCACAACCACAAAATCAATAAAACCCCACAACAAACAACCTACAGGGATGGAGAGAGGATAAAGAGACTAAGGTAGGTGGTGAAGAAACTGTAGCAAGTTATAACCAGAGGAATACTTAGAGGAGGCACAGTTAAAGGTTTTGCTTGCTGGATGGTTAAGAAAAAAAAAACCAACTTGTAACTGCTCTGAGAAAAAGTTTGCTGGACAATTGAGGAATCCAGAGACTTATTCGTGTTGCTGAACTGAACCTAGATAGACTTTCACCACAGAGTGATAGTCAGAATTAATTGAGGAATTGTGTCTTGGTGTTAATCTGGCTTGGGACTGATAGACTAAACCTGGACTTACATCATGTGATATTTTTTTTTGCCTCCTCAATTCCCCAGTGTATTTCCCTAACAAACCTCAAAACTATAAGTAAAGTCTGTGAGTCCATTTTCAATGGCCAAATGATTGGTAGAAATAGATGCAGAAGCATGTGGGGCGGCTGGTCTCATCATGTAACTATATGTATGGTACTATGGACATTACTGATGGGGTCAATTCCACTTTATGGAGAGGGTAGAAGTCAGACTTTGCCTTCCCCATGTTACCTCTGCTCCTTATACAGCCACCTGGGGAACAAAACACATGTAAAATAAATTTAAAAAATCAAGACTATATTGCATGATATAAATCCATCACTGTTGCGGAATGTTGAGGAGGAAGGGAGGGCCTCTGACCAGGACAGATCATCTAAGCTCCAGATAGATGTAACCCTCCCAACAGTCTTTAATACGGGGTAGAGAAAGTTCCCCTGTGTTTGGCTGTACCAGCTTGAGAAAGCTTATGACCTGGGAAGGCGGCTGCCACATCTGTTGAGCTGGGAGTGGTCTTCATGAGGCTGAGGTTCTCCTAACCAATCCACATGTCCCACGTCTGTAAGCCCACCTTATCCTGTCTTCCTGTTTTGTTTACATGCTTGTATTTGAGTGCACTGCAGATCCCAATAAATTTGAGCTGGATTGACTCTCTGATCCTCTCCCAGAGTGGTGTATCTCTGTTGTGCTTACCTCTATCAGGGTGTCGCTGTTGACAGTGAACTGACAGCAACATGTTACAAAAGGAATTTTTAAAGAAATATAAAAACAACATGGTACTTTTGTTACTAAGATGTGTCTGACTCAAATCATGGGCCAATTTTCAACTGTATCATAAGCAAAAGAACACTATTTGAGAATCTTGCTGAGTGTACAATAGACTGCCATGCAAGCCCCAAAATCCAATTGGAAGTAGAAACATGATGTTCATCTGGAATTGAAGATGATACACTTTCATTTCACACACATTAGATGTATTTTCAGGAGTGACCAGTCCATGGTATTTTCAATGACTTTAAATGCATTCAAAAGTTGTGCTATCAGAGATCCTACATAGTTATACTTACTCAACAGTGAAAATTATATTTTCATGAATATCAAACATTTTCCTCTAAGTTGTTGTAATTATACAGGTTGATTATATGTGGAGTCAAGTGTACTGGTTAACACCTGCTTTTCTCTGAGTAAAATATCAAAATCACATGCAGTCATATGAAAGTTTAAATTTTAAAAACGTTTAAATTTTAGAAAAGAAAAAAAATTTATAATATCTTGATCAGATACATTCTCTTGGGACCATAATCACAATAGCAAACATAACAGTTTTGTGGGAACACTTTAA
>NW_006400139.1:1378483-1395545 GCF_000299155.1 Elephantulus edwardii | reverse complement strand
ATCTGTTCTTCAGTTCCTTGAGCTTAAGAAATGCTGAGCGAGTCCGGCCCTTTTGATTTTCTGACTCTAGTTCCTCACACATTTCCTTGTAGTATTTTGCTTTGTCATTCCAAGCAGCCTTTTGGAATCTTCTGTTCAGCTCTTTAGTATCTTGAATTCTTCCTTGTGCTTTGGCTTCTGAAGGTACACAGTTCAAATCCACTAGCTACTCCATGGGAAAAGGGTGATCAAGCTCCTCCTGTGAGATTTAGTGCCTCTGAAAACCCACTGGAAAGTCAGCTATGGGCTGGTTTTGACTCGAAGGTACACAACAAAAACATGAAAAAAACCCGAAAATAAATCAATAAATGAATCAGTTGCTACATAAGATCAATAAAATTGATTTTGAAGAGAAGGAAAAAAACACTGAATGGATAAACTGTAACCATCAACTGTAAGAGTATATTTATAACTTTAAATTTTGCATATGTTAAAGGATCAATAAAAAATGTTATAAGCAGTTTTACTATTTCAAATTAAACAACTGTAAAAGAAGCAATAATATTGTGGAGATGGTCAAATATGACCACTGTTAACTCTACAAGGGTAACGTAACTGTCCCCATCAACAAAATCCATAGTATCAAACTAATAGCTACAAGTCAGACATGCCCCTGCGCTGCTGCACCTACTTCTACTAATCATTGGGCCTGATATTCATTGAAAATTACTACACAGACTTTAAAGAGTCTCAATGTCAAGAAAACAAAGATTCTTTCCATTAGATGAATAGGCAGTATCATAATGAATGGAGAGGAGATTGAAACTATCAACAGCTTCATCTTGCTTGGATCCACAATTAACACCCTCAGTATGAGCAGTCAGGAAACAAGGTGATACATTGCAATGGGGAAATTTGCAGTTAGGGACCTTTCTAAATTATTGAGGAGTAATGATACTAGTTTGAGGACTAAGGTGCATCTGATTCAAGCCATGTTCTTTCTGACTACTAGCTATGTATCCAAGACCTAGACAATGTAATAAGGATGACAGAAAAAGAATTGACACCTTTGAGCTGCGGTGTTGAAGAAGAGTACTGAATATTCCACGGATGGCCAAGAAAATGAATTGATATGTCTTGGTGTGGGTGCAGCCAGAGTGCTATTTGGAGGCAAGACTGATGTGGCTTCACCTAACATACTTTGGATCTATTGCTAGGAGGTGTTATTCCTTGGAGAGGAATATGATTTTGGGAATATGATTTTGGGAAGGGTGGAGGGTTGGCAAAGGAGAGGAGGCCTTCAACCAGGTGGATTCACGCAGTGAATACAGTAATGGGCTCCTTTGTGTCAGGAAGTGTAAGGATGGCACAGGATTGGACTGGGTTCAGATATTTTGTTTATAGAGTCGCTATGAGTCATACTCGACTCGTTGGCACCTAACAACAACCACAACAACAGCATTAGATTAAAAAGTTGGTAGTAGGAAAGGCAAAGGAAATACAGTGAAAGTTGGGATTCAGGAAGTAGCAGTCCCCAGGTTAATATCAGGTTAACTAACTTTCAGTTAATTAAGACAGCTTTTCAGTCAAGCACAAGATACAGTCCTTCAATTAATCCAAACAGCTTCTCAGTCAGCAGCAAGATACTTCTGGCACAGGATCCTGTGGCCCTGAAGTACCCATGATACTTTCTCTGCCTCTTTCATCTTAATGTGGAGGCTTCCCCTTCTCAAGGGCTCTGGACCTGGCTCTGTCTGGCTCCATCAGGCTCTAACTTAACCCAGTCTCCCTTCAGTCTGGTTCGATTCCTTTTATGTTGGTCTCACAGTTGTTGGTGTGGCACATAGCCACAGCTGACCCACTGTGACCACAAAGGAAGACCACACCCCCAAGGGAGTTAAGGGTGTTGGAAGGAATCTCGAATTTTCATTTTAATTACCTGTTCCCACCTGGTGGCATGATCACGTCTAAGGTAACGGGGAGAAAAGTTATTCTTATGTAATATTTGTTCTTATATGACTGAGATATTTCACTTAGCAAAATACATAAATGACTAAGCACAAAGTATATACACAAAACACAATAAATAATAATGTGCAAACTAATTAAAAAGGGGGGAAAATGAGTCCTAAAAATCCTACCACCAATGATTTTGTAAATTATTACCTAACTTGGGAGGGATTGGAGAGCATTATGCTGATGGGGGAGGGCGGAAGCAGAGGGGTGGGGATGTGTAGAGAGAGAGAGGAATAATCATGGAGTTGTACAATTTGATGGGTCGCTGGGGTGAGGGAAATTGGAAGGTTCTGTCCTCGAAAACAATGTATTAGAATTTTGTAAATAAACTAGTACTTTTAAAAAAAAGTCAACTTGGGGAGGGGGACGGGAGAGAGTGGAAGTAAAATGTGCAACAATGAATGAATGAAAATCTAACTTTTCTATAAACTACTGTTAAAAATCACAATTCAAATAGAAAATTTTATTTAAAAAATTATTTAAAAAAAAATCCTATCACCACACACAGCAACTTAGCAGTTGTAAACAATTAGCAGTTGTAAAAGTGCAATGTAAAGCTGCAAGCAGATACTAGGTTACTACGGAGAAATGTAGTGAGTAAGAGTTGGTGTTAAAGGCAGAAATTAGCCCTCTTATGCACTTTTGTTGGAAGTAAACCAGTATGCTACTTTGGACACAACATTTGACAGTTTCTTGTAAGCATCTACAAATTATAAGGCGGTCCACATCTAAATATTTTCCTAACAGAACTGACAACATACATAATTACTAGAGAAAACCTTCATGAATGTTTTTAAAAGCTTTCAATTTAATATCACAAAATTGGAAACAGAAAAATAAACTTCAACTAGAGCATAAGTAGGCGAGCTCTGGTGGCCTAGTGGCAAGAAGCTGCACTGCAATGCTGGAGGTGCATGGTTAAAAACCACCAGAGGCCCTGCTGAAGAAGGAGGAAGGTGACCCAACAGAGTGTGGAAACTATAGAACAATCTCACTGATTTCACATGCAAGCAAGATTTTACGGAAGATTATCCAAAAACGACTGGAACAGCACATCAGCAGAGAACTATCGGAAGTCCAGGCTGGGATTAGAAAGGGTCGTGGTACTAGGGATATTGTAGCTGATGTTAGATGGATCTTGGCTGAAAGCAGAGAATACCAGAGGAATGTCTATCTGTGTTTCATTGATTATGCAAAGGCATTTGACTGTGTGGATCATAACAAACTGTGGCTGACTCTGAGAAGAATGGGAATTCCAGGACACTTGATCGTTCTAATGTGAAACCTATGCTTAGACCAGGAGGCAGTCGTCAGAACAGAGCAAGGGAACACTGCAAGGTTCAAAATTGGGAAGGGCGTACGCCAGGGATGCATCCTAGCTCCGTACCTTTTCAACCTATATGCAGAACAGATTATCCGGAGGCTGGGCTCTATGAGGAGAAATGTGGGGTCAAGATTGGTGGACGATCTATCAACAATCTGCGTTATGCAGATGGCACAACCCTGCTTGCTGAACCTGAAGAGGACCTGAAGCGCCTGCTGCAGAGGGTCAAGGACTGCAGCCTTCAATATGGATTGAGGCTCAATATCAAGAAGACAAAGATTGTCACCACTGGACCAATTGGCAGCATCAGGATGGATGGTGAAGAGATTGAGATTGTACACAGCTTTAGTTTGCTTGGCTCCACAGTCAACACTCTTGGCACCAGTAGCCAGAAAATTAAAAGGCACATTGCCATGGGAAAGTCTGCTATTAGGGACCTCTCCAAAGTACTGAAGAGCAATGGTGTCTCTCTGGAGATGAAGGTGCGTCTGATACAGGCCACGGTCTTTGCAAACACTTGTTATGCATCAGAGAGTTGGACAATGACCAAGGGGGATAGAAGGAGAATTGATGCCTTTGAGCTGTGGTGCTGGAGAAGAGTATTGAGAATACCATGGACTGCTAGGAAAACAAACAGATTCATCCTGGGAAGGGTTAAACCAAACCGGGTGGCTCCTTGGAGGCAAGGATTCTGAGGCTCCATCTAACATATTTTGGACATGTTGTGAGGAGGGACTGGTCCTTGGAGAAGGACATCATGCTTGGGAGGGTGGAGGGACAGCGCAGGAGGGGAAGGCCCTCTATGAGTTGGATTGATTCAGTGACTGGGATAATCGGGATAGGTGTGTCAGAGACAGTGCGATTGGCACAGGACAGAGCAGAGTTTAGGGCTGTTGTACATAGGGTCGCTATGAGTCGCAAGCGACTCGACAGAACATAACAAAACCAACAAAAACAAAGAGCATAAGTAAATAAAAATGTTATTTTTGTATACTGGAATCCTAGGAAGACACCAACTGTTGATACATGGATTAATGCTAAAATAATAGTCTTGAAAGAGACAGTAAAATATGGTAGATTTGATGAGATTTTATATAAAACACAGAAAATGAAATATAAACTTTCCTTGTTAAATGTATATAGAAAAATCAGGTCATGGTTATCTAGAAATAAAGAAGATTGACTACAAAGAGGCAAAAGAAAACATTTTAGAGTGATTTTTGCCCCAATTATCTTGGACTTGGTGATAATTTTAGAGGTGTTTATGTCTGTCTAAATGTAGTAAACAGTACATGTTTTGAATAAACAATTTTTATGTATCAATTATGCTTCAATAAAGGTATTAAAATATTATGAAGAGTGACCACAGAAGGAAATTAGATGAACATATCAATCCTCAAGCCTGAGGTACAGGCTCCTTACAGAAGGTGTGGATGTGCTGGAACTGCTAGACAAACAGGAAGTTTACTCAGAGCGCATTTACAGTGCAGGCTGAAATAAGGCAGGAAAAAAAAGCCAAACCAACACAAAGAAACATTGTAGACAGCCTGTTTACCAATAAGACTGTGTAAATGTGTCCTTCTCTTCCTTTTTGTATTCTAACTCCAGCTTTTTGCACAAGTCATTAAAATTTGCCTTCTTCTCAAGCTGTCCTTTGAAATCATCTGTTCCACTCTCTGACTTCAGCATGCATGCTTTCCCCTTGTTTTATCTTCTTTTCCTTCCAAATGCAAGTTTCAGAATCCCTTCTGACATCCATTTTGGTCTCTTCTTTCTTCTATGTCTTTGTAATTAATTGTTGCTTTCCTCATGGATGATGTCCTTGATATCATCCCACAACTCTTCAGATCTTCAATCATTAGTGTTCAATACTCAATACATCTAATCTATTCTTCATCTGGTTTTTCAATTTTGTTGGGACACACTCAAGTTCATGCTTTGATTCTTGTGGGCTTGTGTTGTTATTTTTTTGGGTTGGATTTTTTTTCTATTTTGGACTTTTTTCCATTTCTTCAACTTCTCAATTCAACAATCAGCCCTTGGCCAGGTTTTGACTGCTGATATTTAGCTTCTTCAACAACTCTTGCCACAGATGAAGTCATTCTGATTCCTATGAATTCATCAGGAGAAGTCTATGTCTATAGTTACCATTTATTTTTTTTAAAGTATTTGCAGTTAATAATAATTTATTGTACAACATTTTGTCATTCGCTCTCCAACCTCATTTGAGTCTAAGGCTGTGTTTCCAACTATTAGTCCTTCATCTTTGTTTCAAACTTTTGCATTCAATCACAAATTATTATCAGTGCATCTTGATTACATGTTTGATAAATTCAAACTGCAAGAGTTGGTAGAAATAAATTTCTTCATTTTTGGCTTCAGTGGTTGATACGTATATTTGAAACATGGTTGTATTAAAAGAGCTATCAGAGAGAGAGAGACAGAGACGGGAAGACAGAGAGAGACAGAGAGAGAATATTCTCTAATTCACAGCATTGTACATCATGATAAATCATGTAATGGTTTGGGGGATTTTTTTGTTGTTCATTGTGTGGTTGGTTTTGTTTATGTTTTGTTTTTATGATTTTGTGTTTGTTTTTATGATGAGTGCAACACTAATTCTTCAATTTTTTATTTCCAGTGTAGTAGATCGTGTGATTGCATGAATCAAAATGGTCAATACTAGTCCATCTATTTGTACACCAATGTTCATAGCAATATTAGTCACCAACACAAGAACATGGAAGCAGCCCAAAAGTCCAACCACAACTGGATGGATTGAAATATTATGGTACATTTCACATTATGGAATACAACAGTTAGCTGTTACTCATCTATATGCATCTGTACAATGGAAGGGAAGGTTGCTATGAGTTGGCACTGATTCCATGGTGGCAATTTGAATTGAGTGCATATACATCATATAATTAATAGTTTAAGCAAAATTTGAAATAAAAAACTCATCCATGTGGAGTTGAATTGACTCATAGCTAACTTTTCAATGGGTTTTTAGAGAATGTGAGTTGCATAGGAAGAGAAAGCCCAGTATTTGACAAGAAACTTCTCCACTCCTGCTTCCAAGGAGCACTCTAGCTGTACCTTCTCCAAGACATATCAGTTTGTTCTTTTGGCAGTCCAAGAGTTATTTAGTACTCCAACACCAGAACTCAAAGGCATCAATTCTATCTTCTTTGTCCATTGCCCAGCTCTAAGATGCATGGGTAAGTGACTGAAAAGACCATGGTCTCAATCAGGCAATTTAGTCTTCAAGTGATATTGTTATTCTTCAATAATTTAGAAAAGTCATTGACTGCAGGCTTTCCCATTGTAATACATCTCCTGATCTCTTAATTACTGGTACCATGGATGTTGATTATCGATTCAAGTTAGATGAACTGGTTGACAGTTTTAACCTTTTCTTCATCTTATTGGTGTAAGATGTATTTACAATGTACTTACTGGCTTGAAGGCGACTAGAGCTTCTTGATATTTAGCTATAAACCTATCTCTATCGCTAATATCTATCTATGTCTATGTCTATCTCTACATCTCTATCTCTATATCATCTATATCTATATCATCAATATATATATATATATATATATATATATATATATATATATATATATATGTGTAAAATTGTATAATTATGCTAACAGAGTGGAAAATCTGGTGTCATAAGACCTAGAAAGTTGTACTTCTAACACAAACACAGTATTTCTCTGGTGGATCAAACAATCTAGTGATTCCTCAGGAGAAAGGTGGGGGATGTCTTTATCTGTGATTTACAGTCTCTTGTAACCTGCAAAAGGATCAAATAACTTTTGATGACATAAAGATAAAGGACTTCAATTGTATACACTGTGACAAGTAGATTTTCAAGAAAGAATTCCTAAGGGAACTAGAATAAAATACAGAGACATATCTTCGTATCATTAATAGTGTCAGTTTAGAGAAATCATGGAAATTATAAGTTCCTCTAAATCAAGCCCTTCAAATTGGTTTTCATCACAATGCTACATAAAGATCAAGAAAGTTCGTCACTGTATCCCAGGGGAAATGTTTAATAACTGATTATAAAACTCTCTGCATTTTGAATTAATTGTGACCTACACATCTTATATAACCCAGATTCTTTGCTAGATATAGTGAGTGTGATAACTTGAATCCAATGGAAATTCACCTGGTGAGCTGAATACTTCTGGAGGTAATTCCAAACAATGTGCAAAGGATTCTTAATGCATAAAATAAAATGAAATGTAGCTTTCAAATACATACTTTGCTTAATAGTTTATTAATTATAACAGCCTAGATAATTCTAGGAATATTATTTATTCTATACTTGTAAAAGGTAAGCAATTAGTGACAGGGAATGACCTTAGTTGGGTAATCAATTTTAAAAAAAGAAGAAAACATTGTTAGCACTTGTGAAAATCCTAATTGTGTAATGTCAACAAATTACTACTGAAGAAAAAAATAATCACAAGTTATCAATAAAATAAGAAAATCCAAATTGAAAGGACAAATATAAACTTGCTAACCTTTCTTGATCCTTTCTAAAGCAGAGTGGAGAACAGAACTTGGTCAAGTCCAGAAATTCCACTGCCTTTGAGACAATTTTGATTCATATCAACAGGTTAGGAAAAATTAGAATTTCTCCTTCGAACGTCCATCACCATTCATCTTTGCAGAAGCATATAGCTCACTCTTTCTCCAATGTGCTTACTAGCTGCTGTTTTCACCAAAAATCAAAGGACCTCAGAACTCAAATCTATGTATATGTCAGTTCCAGTTACCTTACTTCCTATTTTTATTTTTTATAATTATTATAATTTATTTCATTTGGTATTATCCTTGCATACAGTTTTAAATGTTGATATTATATATCAATAAATATTGGCTGATTGTTGGCAAAGTTAATGGGATTTAACAAGGGATAGAAGAAGGTTTTTTTAAAAAAAATGGAAATAGGTACTTATTGAACGTCTAACATGGTTAGGTATCATTTTTCTAGACTCTATTTAGTCTAATTTTTATAAGAATAATGTGACATCAGTGTTTTTATTCCCAACATACACATCAAAAAATTATCATTTTGGGGCATATATTACAGACCAGAAATCACATATGTCAGGAAGAGGTAGAAATAAAATTTAAATTCAATTTTGTGAGGACATTGTAATATTTTAAGGAGCAATAAAAAGCAGTGTATCTGCCCTTATGGAACTTAGGATCACGCATATGAACAATTTATAGAGTTTATAATAAAAACCTTCAGCCAGTGAGTCATTTGCTTCAAATCATAATAGTAACACATTTTTTTTGTTATGCACTCTGAACTAGACATGTTGCTAAATGTTTAATACCACATGAAATATTTATGGTTTTAAATCTTAACTCTGCCACTAGACATTGCATTAGCTATATATTTTCTTTATGCTCAATATTCTCCTTAGTAAAGTGAGTTTACTGATAAATATATGCCTCATAAGATGAGAGTGGAGTCCTTGAGTTCTGCAAAGAGCTAATTCTCTCATCTTCCTATTGAAGGATTATATTGAAATAAAGGCCTAATAATTCACTTCTGAAAATTTAGTCATTAAAAATCTTATGTTAAAAAACATACAGAGGGTCACCATGAGACAGCATCAATTCTAGGGCAAATAATGTATTTGTGGATCCTATATCTTTACTCATAAGGGAGCTCTGGTGGCCTAATGGCAAGAAGCTACACTGCAATCCTGAAGGCACGTGGTTCGAGGCCACCAGCTGCTCCATGGGAGAAGGATGGCCAATCTCCTCCCATGTGACTAACTGCCTCTGAAAACCCACTGGAAGGTCAGTTATAGGTCAGTTTGGAATCTGAGGTACACAACAACAACAACAACAACAAGTCTTTACCCATATGTGGCATAGGAAGAGATTCAGTAATTTCTGTTCATTTTTATGGTTTATAACTTTTTTTTACTCTTTATAAGAGGTCTACATATGTAGGAAAGAGGGAAAAGAAAAGCTTGTGGTTTTTGTTTGAGCACTAGCTGTAATTTTATAGACTTAAATTATAGGTTTTATTAGCTGATTACCATATAAACATAAAATTGGGATGACTGAAATAACTCAATGCCGAAAAAGTAGGAAAGTTCCTGATTTTGCATGAAATAATCAAGTAACCATGAAAAGGTGGGGATTTTAACATCAAATTTACTATCCTGTTTCATTTCTACATCTTTCATAGTTACGAATTCGGGATCTGAACTCAGCTATTTCTGTTTTCGAGTTTGAATTTGGTAAATGCTAGTTAAGAACTCTGGATACATATAACTCAGGAAAGTCTCAATTAGTTTTTACCTCTCAAAGATATTGAGGATGCCTGGCTGAGACGAAGATGATGAAGGTTTGTCTCACATGCTGGGGGCACATTGCAAGGAGGAGTTATCTCTGGAGAGGAACAGCAAGCTTGGGAAGGTGGAGAAACAGCTAAAAAGAGGAAGAGCCTAGACCAGGTGGGTTGATATTGCGACTGTGGCAATGGGCTTGAGTGTATCAGAGATTGTGAGAATGGCGTGAGACGAGACAGTGTGCAGACTGGTTGTTCGTGGGGTCACTATGAACCCTACATGCCTGGATGGCACATAACAAAAACAACAGTAGTTCAGTGGTTATAGTGCTGGAGTGAAACGTCAAGAGTTTGAACCCAATAACCACTTGGTGATGAATGATGTTGCAGTCGGCTCCGTAAAGATTTACGGCCCTGGCAATGATACGGAGCAGTTTTACTCTTTTCTATTGGATACATTGCTGAGGTAGAATATGACGTGTTGACACATGAAAGAAAGATAAGCAGTCTCTTTCTAGTAAGATTTACAGCCTCAGAAACCAAGCAGTGTTATCACGAGTTGAAATCCACTCATGGTAAATCAACTCAGTGGGTTCTGTTTAGTTTTGAGTATCACGTCACTACGACTTGAAACAGACGCTGCAGTGGGGTAGAGTGACTGGGTGATACTTCACAACAACTGTAGTAGTGAGCTTAGTAAATTTTTGTTAGAGTCCTGATGGTGCAGTTGCATTTGGCTGCAAAAGAGTAATAGTTCAAATACACTAGCTCCGCCACAGGAGGAACATGTGTCAGTATGCCTTCCACAAGGATCACAGTCTTGGTCTATAGGACCACTCTACCCTGTTATATACGGTTACTTTGAGTTGAAACCAACCAGGCAGCAACGGTAAGAAGCTGTGCTGCAATCCCAAAGGCTGGTTTAGAACCAGCAGCTGCTCTGCGGGGAAAGGATGGTAAAAACTCTTCCTGTACATTTTATCGTCTCTGAAACCCTCTGGAAGGTCAGCTGTGGGTCTGGAAGGTCAGCTGCAGGTCTAAAAGGTCAGCTGTGGGTCAGTTCTGATTTGCAGGAACACAACAACAGCAACAACTGACAATAGTGTGTTAGCTTGTATAGCGTTTTACTTTTTTTAAAGTTCTTCCTTGGTTTTTAAATTTTAAACTGAAAATGTGCTTGTTGTTTAAATAAAGGAAATGTATACCTACAAAAATGAAATTCTTGGTAGTACTCACATGTAAAAGTGATCACTAAGAAGAAAAAGAATATGAAATTATTGTTGTTGAAAATGTAATTGATTTTGTCTCCTAACAATTGTACCTCTCACTCACTCCCTCACTGACTCACTGCCTTCAATTCAGAACTGACCCATAACTGATCTTGCAGTGGGTTTCTACAGTGTATAAATTGCACGGATAGAGCACATATCTTTCCCCTGCAGTGCAGCTTGTGGATTCAAACCACCTGCCTTTGAGTTGGCAAGGCAACTCTTTATCCATTAGGCCCCCAGAGTTACCAAGTTTATAGAACATAGAAAATCTACCCCTTAGGTTTTTTTTCTCTTAGCCTGTAATCTTTACAAAAGCAGAACACTGGGCCTTCCCCCCCCCCCCTTAGAGCTGTAAATTATTTCAAACCACCAATTTATGATTACCTAATCCAGGGCTTAACTGTTGTGTCACCAGGACTCCTTAATTTAAAACTGATATTATTATGGAGAAACAAGAAATACAGGCAAAAATGAATACATGGTGAATCAGTCATTGAGAAACAAGAAATATAGGCAAAAATGTATGCATGGTCAATTAGTCATTACTTTGTGGAGAGAAGGTGACATGAAAGGAAAAATATCCAATAAGGAAAATGTATATATATCTGTTACCTTGAGATGGAGAAAGTTGTAGAGTCATATAGTCAATTAGTAAAATTGTTGGAGTGTCAGAATGCATTTATCAGTAGGAATACTGATTTTTCTATCAATAAATACAAATGGAATTAATGACATTGTCTCAGCACCTAGGCACTTTGTTTTCTGCCTAGGCTTAGTTTTATGTATGAGCCACAATTTTCTTGTTTTATTCTCAGGAAAAGGGTAGAGAAGGAATAACAAAAATTTAAAAAAAAAACTGTGCAGATAATTAGTAAATTAATCTTGGTTCAAATGGACAAGAAATTAATTAAATAACTGTCTAAAATATTATTTTAGATATAAGTATTAAAATATATTTTCTATTTCTAAGTTATGAAATATTTTTATGGTATAATTGCAGATCAGCTAAGAAGCCTTATACCTCAATGACTTGTCTATAGCCAATTGTAATTCATGAAATTAGAAAATCTAAACCAACTTGCCATCAGGTTGTTTTAAGGCAGTGCTCTTCTGTGGGGCATAGGAGAATTAACTCCTCATCCTCCATATATTTTCCAAGGCTGTAAATATTATATGAGCAGGCAGGATTAGTGGGTTAAACTGGGCTGCTCCTTAAAGGCAAGGATTCCAAGGCTCCATCTAACATACTTTGACCATGTTGTGAGGAGAGACCGGTCCTTGGAGAAGGACATCATGCTTGGGAAGGTGGAGGGACAGCACAGGAGGAGAAGGCCCTCTAGGAGGTGGATTGATTCCGTGACTGGGATAATTGGGATGGGAGTGTCAGAAACAGTGTGATTGGCACAGGACAGAGCAGAGTTTAGGGCTGTTGTACATAGGGTCACTGTGAGTCGCAAGCGACTCGACGGCACATAACAACAACAACAAGAAGAAGGAATAACTTGGAGACTTGAACTGAGGACCTTTCAGTTAGCAGTCTAATGTCTAATCTATTATGTCATGAGAGCTCCTTAAACCACATTATCATACAATAGATATACATTAATCTGGTATATTAAGTTGTATTTGACATTCCAGTGTTGTTATTTACAAGAGTGCAAAAGAATTAAGTCATTAAACAGCTGGACACTTAGCTCTGGCCTTTTGTTTGAAAATCTTATCATCTCTAGTTTCACTGGCCTGCACAATAACATTTCTCCAAGTACATGTATTTTGATTTATCTGCTAGTTCAGAAGTTTTAATTCAGACATAAAGTGGTTTGGTTTGTTTTTTGGTTTTTTTTAGTAGAGACAGCAAACCAGCATAATCCTAAGCAGAAAAAAATTTTTTATCAGATATCAGATTTTCAATTTTTAAAGCACTGTGATGTTTCCAATTTAGAAGTTTTTTAATAGTGCGTACATTATCAGCAGAATCCTCTATTACTATTTCTGACTCTGGCTTTAAATTATGTCTTTTCAGATTAGTGCTATGCATTTGGTCTACGCTAGAACATGGAAAATCGAAATAACGTCACTGTGTTTATTCTCTTGGGTCTTTCTCAAAACAAGAACATTGAAATTGTCTGCTTTATATTATTCTTATTTTGCTATATTGCTATTTGGATGGGAAATTTGCTCATAATAATTTCCATCACATGCAGTCAGCTAAATGACCAACCCATGTATTTTTTCCTTAATTACCTTTCTCTCTCTGATCTCTGTTACACATCCACAGTGACACCAAAACTAATGACTGACTTATTGGCAGAAAAGAAGACCATTTCTTACAACAACTGCATGGCACAACTTTTTATCATGCACTTTCTTGGAGGTATTGAGATCTTCATCCTAGCTGGGATGGCCTATGACCGCTATGTGGCCATCTGCAAGCCCCTGCACTACCCTGTCATCATGAACAGGCGGAAATGTAACACAATTGTCATAGCTTGTTGTACTGGGGGATTTCTACATTCTTCTAGTCAATTTCTTCTCACCATCTGCTTACCCTTCTGTGGACCCAATGAGATAGATCACTATTTCTGTGATGTGTATCCTTTGCTGAAATTGGCATGCACCAATACACACAAAATTGGTTTATTGGTCATTCTCAACTCAGGGCTACTTGCTTTAATGACCTTCATGATTTTGATGATGTCTTACATTTTGATATTGTATACCATCAGTGCTTATCCTGCCGAAAATCGTACCAAAGCTCTTGCAACATGTTCTTCTCACATAACAGTGGTGGTCTTGTTTTTTGTGCCTGTCCTCTTTATTTATATTAGGCCAGCTGTCACTTTTCCAGAAGATAAAGTGTTTGCTCTTTTCTATACCATCTTTGTTCCCATGTTCAACCCTCTGATTTACACACTAAGAAATATGGAGATGAAAAATACCATAAGAAAGATATGGTACTATCAATTGTTTTTAGGAGGCAGATAGCTTGCATTAAAGATATTTTACATTTCAATTAAGAACTCAACATTGAACTTTGACTTTTATTTAGAAAGATATATCAATTGTATAAAAAAAATATGTAAAGCGACAGCTATAATCAGAGTTCAGCATGGCTAGCATTTACCCTAACCCATTCCTGTTTGCATAATTTAGTATATATTTATATATTAAATGTCAAAGCCATTGCTTTGGAATCCGAACCAACTCATAGGTAACCCTCTAGGGGAATTTCAAGACCTGTAAATTACATGGGAGAAGATGTTTAACTTACTAGTAAGAGAAGACACAAATAAACAAACTAAAACAAAAATCTCCACTAACATTATTTTTTGCTTTTACTGTAAAAGATATTTCTAGAAAATTACTTTCATTTTATTTTCCATATAGACAAGACACAGTATCTAAGAAGTCTTGGTGGACCTGCCTGAAAAAGATAGCTTCAATGTTAGTTGATCTCAGACTACATATCATTAGAATAATCCATAAAATGAAGATTGGTTATTTGCAGTTGTACAGTTAATTACAAAGCAAAAAGAAGAAAAATAAATTGTATAAAATGAGAAGAAAAAGAATGTTTATATAATTGCACATCACTCTAAATATACCAAGTATCACCGATTTGTATGCTTTAATGTGGTTAATTTTATGTTAGGTGAATTTTTTGTCAAGACATAAAAGTGCAAATAAAATATATCTCAGCATCTCATGTGTCACATGTATTGCCTTTCAATTACACCAGGTGCTCTCTGTTCAGTGTTCTGTAGGTGTAATTTAGAGACAAGGTGAGTTAAGGACTGTAGGGAGAATTCTGACTCATGCAAACTAGAACTAGTGGGAAATTCTCTTCCTCTTTTTTAAATAGGGAGCTCTGGTGGCCTAGTAGACAGGAAGTTGTACTGCCAACCCAGAGGAGTCGGGGTCTACCAGCTGCTCCTCCAGAAAGAGATGGACAATTTTCTTTCACACAATTTACAGCCTCTGAAAACTGAGGGCCAGCTATGAGTTGGAATCAAATCAATGATAAAATTTTTATGGTTTTTTTTGTTGTTGTTGTTTCCTTATTTCTTGTCCCTTTCTTTACAAATGCAATGTTTGAGAAACAATATTTTAAGCATCTTTCTGGGTGAAAACTTTTTTCCCTATCAAATATTCACTAGGAACATAACCCACATTCTCATTGTCCTTCTCATATTTCCATTTTACCTCATCCTTCATTTATAGCTAAGAAAGTTTTGCTGAGATTTTTTTTCTTTAAAAACCCAGGTTAAGATATTTAGGATAAATAGTTGCCCTATAAAATAGAGCCTCATGAAGGAATTTAATATAAGATAAAATTTTATATATTATTTGGACTTTTAGAGACTGAGAGTATAGGAACTCCAAATCACTGTTGGTACTAATTGTATCAGAAAGAATTAATAAACACTGAAAAATTTCAGGAAGTACCATATGAACAAGAGCCAAAGGTAATAAAGGAAGAAGATCAAGCTTCATTGAAAACATTGCAAAAAATTAAGAGCCCAAAGTTGATGGGATACCAGCTGACATATTTGAACTAACAAATGGAACCCTGAATGTGCCCACTAGTCTATGCCAAAAAAATTTGGAGGACTGGCAGACTTACTGGAATAGATCCATATATGTTGCCAAAGTACATTGACAGGGAATTTAAGGAAGTTTAAACTGGGTTTAGACAGGCTGTGCCACCAGGAATACCCTTGTTGATCTCAGATGGATCCTGCCAGAAAGCAAGAATACCAGAATAATGTCTATTTGTGACTTATTGACTATGGAAAGGCATTTGACTGGATAGATTATAACAAACTGATTAATATTAAGAATTGGAATCCTAGAAAATTTAATTGAGTTCTAGTGAAATCTATACCTACACCATGAAACTGTTATCTAAAAGGAGCAAGGAAACACTGAGTGCTTTAAAATTAGGAAAAGTGTGCATCAAAGATGTATCCTTTCACCATCCCTATTCAAATTAACACTATAATCAGTTGAACAAATAATTCCTGAAGGGAATCTATGAAGAAGAACATGGCATCATAATAAGAGGAAGACTCATCAACAAATTGTTATACAGATGATACTACAGTCTTGTTAGCTGATAATGAAGAAAACTTGAACTGCTTGCAGCAGAGATCAAGAACTACAGATTTCAGTTTAGATTACATCTCAGCTTCAAGAAAACAAAGGTCCATACCACTGGGCCAATAGGCAACCCCATGAAAGATGGAGAAAGTCTTGAAACTGTCAATAATTTCATCTTGTTCACCTGACAACAACAGCAACAATATTCGTATTTAACCATATAGAAAAGAGTTGGAAATATATAGACCAGAATTAGAAAAGAATTATGCACCTGTTGATGATGTTATGTGCTCTCAACCCATAGCGACCCTATGAACAATAGCTCTGAACCTTGCCCTATCCTGAGCCAATCTCACTAAGTCTGACATAACTCACCTCTTTGCCACAGATACTGTGTCAATCCATCTCATTCTGCACTATCCCTCTACCCTTCCAAATATAATGTCCTTCTTGAAGGGCTGACCCTCCTGACCACATGTGCAAAATATGTGAGACGGAGTTTCAAAATCCTTGCCTAATGAGCAACCTGTTTTTGTCTTCTCTAGGACAGACCTATTTGTTCTCTTGACTGTTCATGGTATGCTCAATACTATTCTTCAGCACTGCCAAAGACATCGATTCTTCTGTCATCCTTAGTCATTATCTAACTTTCAGATACATATACATATCCCATGAACTGCCAATATAAGGCACAAATAGGTCTTGGAAATAGTGCAGGAATAGTGCTTTTTGGAGCCAATGATGGCAGAGCTTTGTCTCACATACTTGGGTATGTTTCTAGGAGAGGCTATTCCTTAGGAAGAGACATCATGCTTAGAAAGATGGAAGGTCAGAGAAGGTAGGAGAGACTCTCAATGAGATAGATTGACTAGTAACTGCAGCAATGGCTCAAGTGTGTCAAAGATCACGAGAATGATGTAAGACAGGGTTCATATCTGTTGTTCATAGAGTTATGATTATTCATACTCAGTTCAGTGGCACCTGGACTCTGCAACAACCCTCATGTATTAATTTCTTTTTGTCCCTCCTCTCTCT
>NW_006400139.1:1370625-1378383 GCF_000299155.1 Elephantulus edwardii | reverse complement strand
AGTGTATGTATCATAATGAGAATTCTATAATTGATCATGTTACGTAGAGTGCAATTGGGATAAATATTAATGATATAAAGTCTATTTTAAAGCTTAAGGACAATTTAATGGATTGAATAGTAGTTCAGTGTCAGTTGGAGATTTATATATATATATATATCACACACGTGACTATGATGAGAACAAGATCTTTATAAATGGATAAAAAATAGCATGTTAAGTGAATAACAAATTCTGCTGTTCACAGAGTCACTTTGAATCATACTAAGATTAATAGCATGTAACAGCATCAAAAACAACACATCCCACTTGGATCAACACATAAAAATTTTCACAGCCATAGTTGAGTACACCTGGGGGGAGGGATTGTAAAACAATGAAAGAATTCTACTTTTACTTTTCCAAGAGGGTAGAGTACCAGGGGTAGTGTTGGGAGGGGAGAAAAGTGCAACAATGAATGAATGGAAATCCAAAGTCTCTGTAAATTTTCATTGAAATTAATAATAAATGAAAAAAAATCTCACAGACAAAATCAGAAACCCAAATCATTACCATTTAGTCATATGTAACTTTGGGAACCCCAATTGTTTCAGAATAAAATTTTGAAGCATAGAGTAGGCAAAGCTGCTGTTTTTAAGGAGTAGATCAGTAGGCATGTCTTCTGAGGTATCTCTGAGGGAGTTTAAAGTGATAGATAGCCTTTAAAGTAACACTCATGGTATTATATTAGGTCCCCTTTAGTCAGTCCTAACGTACATATCAGGCAGTTGAAAATCCATGACTTGAGTCATATAACCTTAATCTATTAAGTGATATCCTTGTTCTCCAGCACTTTGAAGAAACCCTTGATAATAGAAAAGTCCATTGTATTATAAGATGGAAAAATGATTAATGCTGTCAATGATTTCATCTTGCTTGGTTCAACAATCAACATCCTTGGTACCAGCATTCAGGAAATCAGGACATGTCTGTTGTGAGGGACCCCTCCAAAATGCTGAAGAGTTAGGATGTCAGTTTGAAGACTAAGGTAACCTGATTCAGGCCATGGTCTCCTCAGTCACCTGCTATCCATCAGGCAACTGGACAATAAATGAGAATGACAAGAAGAATTTATGCCTTTGAGTTTTGGAGTTTGAGAAAAATACTGAATATTCCATGGACTGCAGAAAGATCAAACAAATATACACTGGGGAGAAAAGGACAGTCAGAGTACTCCTTGGAAGCAAAGATGGCAAAGCTTCATTTTTCATACTTTGGACAGGTAGCTAGGTGAGGTTATTCCGTGTTTGTTGTTGTTATGTGCCGTCGAGTCGTTTGCGACTCAAAGCGACCCTATGTACAACAGCCCTTAAACCCTGCTGTGTCCTGTGCCAATCGCACTGTCGCTGACACTCCCATCCCGATTGCCCCAGTAACTGAATCAATCCACCTCATAGAGGGTCTTCCACTCCTGCGCTGTCCTTCCACCCTACCAAGCATGATGTCCCTCTCCAAGGACCTGTCTCTCCTTACAACATGTCCAAAGTATGTCAGACGAAGCCTCAGAATCCTTGCCTCCAAGGAGTAGCCTGGTTTAACCCTCTCTAGGGTGAATCTGTTTGTTTTCTTGGCAGTCCATGGTACATTCAATACTCTTCTCCAGCACCACAGCTCAAAGGCGTCAATTCTCCTTCTGTCCTCTCTAGTCATTGTCCAACTCTCTGATGCATAACAAGTGATTGCATAGATCATGGCCTGTATCAGTCGCACCTTAGTCTCCAGAGAGACACTGTTGCTCTTGAGTACTTTAGAGAGGTCCCTAACAGTAGAAAGAAGACTTTTCCATCATGATACATCTTTTGATTTCCTGGCTGCTGGTGCCAAGGGTGTTGAGTGTGGAGCCAAGCAAACTGAAGCTGTGAACAATCTCAATCTCTTCACCATCCATCCTGATGTTACCAATTGGTCCAGTGGTGAGAATCTTTGTCCTTGGATAAAAAAAAAAAAGAAGGTTACCAGAGGAGAAGAAGACCTCTAATAAGATGAATTGACATAGTGACTTTAGCAATGAGCACTAGTGTGTTAGAGAAGTTGAGGATGTCACAGGATAGGACAGGGTTCAGGTCGCTGAATCATACCCAACATGATGGCGTCTCAAATTGACAACAATTTGCATGGGTGTTTATTCTGGATGCAGGTAAAATGATCCATGCATTTCTTCATGGTACAGATATAAGGATTTTTGTGATATTTATTATGTGAAAGTGTAATTCATACTGAAGGGTTTGATCTTTACATGCTTCTTTTATCCCAGCTGCTTGAATTATTTGCTCAGAATATGGATTAAGTAGGTATGGGGAGAGGCTAAGACATTCATGCATACATTTTCTGATTTTAAACCTTGTTTTATTTGAGCAACTACATCTTGGTAATTTTCTTTACATGCACAACAAACAACTGTGCATTGCCAATGAGTCAGAACTTACTCATTGCTGCTCTTCCAACATGTTTTTAGAGGTTTAAAATGGCATGGGAGATTGACCATCATTCTCCCCCCACTGAGTTGCTGGTAGACTTGAACTGCCAGTGCAGGATGCCGTTGGATTGATTGGCAGTGAAACTATTTACAGATAGTCACCATAGCTTCCAGAGCACAATTTCCTGTCAAAGACCTCTTTAAAGTGTTAAAGTGGTTATATTAGCTAAAGACTAGCCTGCATCTGATCCCAACCATTTGCTTCCTATATGTTGGAAAGTTGTACAATGAGTAGAGAAAACCAAGGAAGAATCCATGTCCTTGAATTATGCTGCTGGCAAAGTGGGTTGACTGTCTCATGAGCTACCAGAAGAAAAACCAAATTCTCTTGGAGGCAACACAACCAAGATGCTCATTAGAGGCAAGTGGGGTGAAACTTCATCTAACATATTTTAAAGAGGGACCAGTCCTTGGAAAAAGACATCAAACTAGGAAAGCTAGAGGGTTATTGAAAGAGCTGAAGACCTTTAATTCTATGAATTGATGCAGTGACTGTAGCAATGGGCTTGATCAATGGGGAAATGATTAGAATGGAGTAAGATAAGGTTCAGATCTGCAAATTATAGGATCACTATGAGTCATAGTTGATTTGATGGTGCCTACAAACATCATATACATGTGAAAATTAAAAAGAAAAGTAGTGACTACAAAGAATTGGTGGTCTGGTGGCAAGAAAATATGCTGCAATCCTGAAGGCACATGGTTCAAGGCCACCAGCTTTTCCATGGGAGAAGGATGGGCTTCTATGAGATTACTGTCTCTGAAAACCTACCAGAGGTTCAGCGAGGGATCTGTTCCAACTCCACGGTTTACAACAACAACATTACTACATAAAAATATTGCAGAAGACTGCCATGAGCTGGCAGGAAAGTGAACAAATATCACTTAAAGAATTCTAGTCAGAATGCTCCTAGTATGATAGGACAGGAGTTTTGCTTTAGATCTTTGAACTTGTTAGTGGGAATGACCACTCTTTAAAGAAGGACATTATACTAGGTAAAGCAAAGGTCATTCAAATGAAGAAAAGACTTTTAACAAAATGGATTGGTCAAGATTATGCAATAATAGACTCCTTTATGGCAAAGATTGTGAGGCTAGTATAGGACCTGCTGGTGTTTCTTCTTGTACGCAAGTCCTCTGTGTTTGGATCTAACTCAACAGCAACTAACAGTAACAGCACCTAACTATGTTTTCAGCACCTGAAAAGAATTAACTAATTGGCAGCAGTAAATTTAGCCAATATTTCTTTTGGATTATATCTCACCAGATAGGGGGGAAAGGGAGAATGGGATAATATTATCTCAGCCATAACCCTTAAAACATCATTTAGAATTGGATCACAAATTTAGTTTCAAGGTAAATATAGATAATGATCTTTATTTCCTAGTAGTATCAGAAATCAGAAGAGAATGTCTTTCTCTTCAGGGAATACAGCAAACTGCAATAGCTATGACCAGCATAGGCTGATTGGATAGTAACGTTTATTAATATCTTAAATGGAAGGTAAATATTTATTCTAACTACACCCTAAATTCTGTATGGCACCTTTGAATAAGAGCTAAAGAAATTTCTCTATGGACAAATTACTTGGAAAGAGGTAAAGATTTAAGAAACCGGGAAGAGTTATTTCTTCTAAAGAGAAGGAATTATTTTTGTATAAAAACGTACATATGTGTGTTTGTTAGCATATACATTAAATTTATTTTATAACTATCCTTATTTTCACTACAGAACTGTAAATTTTCATTTTTCTTCATTTTTTTTGAAAATATTTAATATAATAAGTCCTCACTTTAAGTAAAATGCATTTAATCATTGGCATTCTATTATTTGTCAGATATCAAAGAAAGAGGGGACATGTAAAATAATGGAGAAATCATGAACGAAAATATTACATAATTGGAGGAAAACCAGGTCAAGCCTACAGATGAGGTAAGTGACTCACATTTTAGGTAACAAATAAAACATAAACATAAAGGAAAAGAGAAAGAAAATAAAGAAATGAAGGAAACCCTCAAAAAGGAGGTTCATGACATGCTTTCTCCTTTGCTATGTTATCCAAGAGTAATTAATAGCAGGAAATGTGATTTTAGACAATTTATTATCAGAAGATTCTGGTCACCAATATGGAATGAATTTAATGAATAGGGGTGAGAACTGGTGACTTTTACGAGAAACAGAATGGTTTCCTTAAAAAAAATTGATGTTAATAACAAAAGAAAACATGCTAGTTTTAAGATAAAATATCCCTCTATTTTAATTTTTGCATGAATAAAACAGAGTTTGAAAGAAGAACTAATACAAAATTTCTAGAATAATTCTAAGAATAGACTTAAAATAGTCATTTAGACTTAAAATACTATCATGTTTTCTTTATTGCTCTCTATAATATATATCATATACATACATTAATATATAAATTGATAATTACTCCATGGTCAAGATAAACACAAATAACTTACATAAAACTTAAATAATAGTTTCCTATTCAGAATAAATAATTTTTTATAAAGCATTTTGCAAAATGATGCAAAGATAAAAAAATACATGGAATACAAACATTCTGAATAAAGACAAGATTTGAATGTACCCCTGCATACTTTATCCAAATCCTCTTTCAATAAATTTAAAGGACAAGTTATTTGAGACAAAATACTCATATCACTAGTCTCATTTTAGGTTGCCATGCATAGGTTGATTGCACTTCTTAGCTTATGCCTTGAGTTATTTTAACTATTATAATAATTTTTGTTACTCTAAGACATAATCTTATTCGAATGCAAAATAATACAGTAAACCTACTAATGCATGGTTTAAATATTTATATATGGGATAGCTGATTAAAAAATGAAGGTTATTTCTACAATATTCAATCTAATTCATCCATACATACACTTTTTCTTTTAATCTGTCTTGTCACTTTTCTCCTTAGTTATACCATCTGAGCATTAAACCATGGACAATATCCACAACGTCACTGAATTTATTCTGTTGGGACTTTCTCAGAATAAGAAAATTAAAAATCTATGTTTTCTGTTATTTTTATTTTGTTACCTAGCTATTTGGTTGGGAAACTTGCTCATAATCATTTCCATCATTGCTAGTCAGCTAATAGACCAACCCATGTATTACTTTCTGAATTACCTTGCTCTCTCAGACCTGTGTTATACCTCAACAGTAACACCCAAGCTAGTAATTGACTTACTGGAAGAAAGGAATACAATTTCCTATACTAACTGCATAGCACAGCTTTTTACCATGCACTTTTTTGGGGGCATTGAGGTCTTCATCCTCACAGTGATGGCCTATGACCGCTATGTGGCCATCTGCAAGCCCCTGCATTATACCATCATCATGAACAGGAGGAAGTGCAATGTCATGGTCTTTGCTTGCTGTGCTGGGGCTTTTCTCCATTCATTTCTCCAGTGTCTCCTCACTATCAGTCTACCTTTCTGTGGTCCCAATGAGATAGATCACTACTTCTGTGATGTGTATCCTTTACTGAAACTGGCCTGCACTGACACGTACAGAACTGGGATCCTGGTTGTTGCCAATTCAGGCATGATGGGTTTGGTGACTTTTGTGGTCTTGATGCTGTCCTACTTTCTAATATTATACACCATTCGGGCTTACCCTCCCAAGAGCCGCAGCAAAGCTCTTTCCACTTGCAGTTCTCACATTACAGTTGTGGTTCTATTCTTTGTGCCTGTCCTTTTCATTTACATTAGACCAGCCACCACTTTCCCAGAAGACAAAGTGTTTGCTCTTTTCTACACCATTATTGCCCCCATGTTTAATCCTCTGATCTACACACTGAGAAACACAGAGATGAAGAACGCCTTGAGGAAAGTGTGGTGTCAGAATGCATTTTTGTTGGGACGGCCATTGGTCTAAAGGCAGTTTGCACACTTTGTTGAAGCTAGTGTACATCATCTTAATCAAATTCAAGTATCAACTCTTTTATAAATAACATAGACATGGAAATTACATTCGCTTTACTTTAAATGGTTTTCTTTTATGAGTTTCTTATTTTCATCAATTCTTCCTTAGTACTTGAATAATTTCCTTGGTTAACTTGTAATCCATTCTTGGATCTTTTGTCTTTATTTTTTTTCCATAGGAACGGAATTATTCATAGATTAGAGCTCAGATTTATAACATTTTTAACTTTGATTCCAAGGATGAACTCCATGCATGCCTGCAAATGTACCATTTGTGTTTCTCAGATTACATTTAAAGGATGCATATGATCTGTTAGTGCGCTCTGGTGATCTGGTGGTAGGAAGTTGTGCTGTCAATCCAAAGGCACACAGTTTGTAACCATCAGAGGCTCCAAGGGAGAAAAATGGGAAATCTCTCTTCTTGTGATTTACAGGCTCAGAGAGATTGTGGGAGGGTCAGTCATGAGTTTGCTTTGATACCACAAGACATAACAAAAATCTGACCCACTGAGATGGTGACTCAGGACCAGGCTGCTAACTAAAAGGTTAGGGATTCGAATCCACTGGCTACTACTCCACAGGAGAAGCAGATGGTTCTCTGTTTCCATAAAGATTATTATAGCCTTGAATGTAAGAAAATGATCTGTATTGTTAGATCACTAGGACTCAAAATCTGTATGAGAGTAACAAAAGTTTGTGGTTGTACAGCCTATTGTCCCTGCATTTCTCATCAAGAAAAATAATTGTTATTGTGAAGTGTCATCATATCAGTTCTGACTCTTATGTACAGAAGAAGGAAATGCCTAAAATATTTAAGTAGATTGTTGTAACTGCTTGTTTCAATCCCCACAGTAAGTACCTTCCAACTAAAGGGTTTGTTTTCCAGAATTATATAACCTAATATTTTGCTGATAGTAATAGGTTTTCATGTCTCATTATTTCAGAAGTTGACCACCAATCCTCCTTTCTAGTCTATTTTGATTTTGATCTGGAGCTACATTGAAATCTCTTCATCATTGTTGACACTGTTGTACTTAAAATACTAGTGACAAAGCTTACAGCATCATAATAGTTCAAAAGTCACTGTGATATGACAAACCGGCAGAAGAGTGGTAGATTATAAATTCAGCATCAGAAATTTAGTACCATTTCCTCCCTTGGAACATGTTTTACTTGATATATTGTATGAATGTTTAAAACGGGAGGGGGGGTAAGTATTGTCTAAACAATATACTAACCATATAGAGAATTTAATGTCTTTTCTAAGTTAACAATGAAATAAGTATTTTATGTACAAAATAA
>NW_006400139.1:1357057-1370367 GCF_000299155.1 Elephantulus edwardii | reverse complement strand
AACAAACTAAATTTAAAAAAAAAGAAATATATATGTTGAACTTAAAAAAAAAAACAAAAACAAAAAAAAAACAAGAACTGTAAGCACCAATACTTTGCTGGCCCAGTGGTAAGAAGTTGCACGGCAATATTGAAGGCAAGTAGTTCAAATCCACTGGCTACTCTGTGGAAGGATGGGCAATCTCCTCCCATGCGATTAATTGGCTCAGAAAGCCTGAAGGAGGCCCAGTTATGGGTCACTTCCAACTTTATGATACATCAAAACAACACAAAGTAACCTTGCAATGTAACCTTATAATAATTTATTTCAACCAACATAGATATCTGTAAGCATCTTTTTATCGTAAAGAAAAGTCAAATAGGCCTAGAATGATGATCTAATTGCCTTTTTTGTTTTGTTCACAACTGTTTTGAAATTTCCAATATTAAAACTTTTAACATCAAACAAACTAAATCTTACAGAGGTAATTAATTAGCCCAGCAAAGAAAATAAACAGCAAACCAAATATACATTTATTTTATTCTGATTTACTTTTTTTAAAATTTTATTCTGATTTATTTACAAAGTTAGAATACATTATTTTTCCCAAAAGATGTAAAAAGTGCATCTTAGAACTCTCCTTGAGAAGAGAGAGCTGTTAATGTTGCTGATAACAGTGAGATGAAGCAATGCAATACTTTATATAACTTTATGGGTGAAAGTTCAGTGCATAAAAAAACCCCAAAACTGTTTGGCTGCTGGAGTTTTGTTTGTTTGTTTTTAATCAAATACCCTTTAATCTAGTCTCTGTGCTACATCACCCCTAACTTTTATTGAAGAAACTTTGACTCTGATTCTATTTCTTGGGAAATATAGGTTCAGATATTTGGAATTAGTAGGAACATTAGAGAAAAGTGTCATTTGAGGGAATTTTAGATTGGATTTCTCAGTGATTTAAAGGAAAGGAATCCTAACACTAATGGTATGAAGTGGTAATAACAAACATTTAAATATACAGAAATGGGTTACAAGAAAATAAACCAGAATTACATAACTAGATGGCACATAACAACAACAAACAACATATATATTAATATTTAGATATAGTTATTGTTTTGTATCATAGAGACACCTGTGACTCATAGCAACTCTAAGCAAAACAGCCCTAAACCCTGTTCTATCCTGTGCCAATCTTATTATCCCTGACACCAGTACCACCATTTCCCAGTCACTGAGTCAATCCATCTCATCCAGGGTCTTCCTTTCTTGTGCTGTCCTTCAACCCTCCCAAGCATGATGTCCCTCACCAAGGATGGTCCTCCCTTGAAACATATCCAAAGTATGTCGGACAAAGCCTCAGAATTCTTGCCTCCAAGGAGTAGCCTGTTCTCACCCTCTCTAGGACGAACCTATTTGTTCTTCTAGCAGTCCATGATATATTAAATACTTTTCTCCAGAACCACATCTCAAAGGCATCAATTCTCCTTCTATCATCCATAGTCATTGTCCAGCTTTTCAAAGCATAGAAAGTATTTGCAAAGACTATGGCCTAGACCAGGCGCACCTTAGTCTACAAATTGACATCATTGCTCTTCAGTACTCTGGAGAGGTCCCTTATAACAGACTTTCCCAACGTAATTTGACTTTTAATTTCCTGGCTGCTAGTACCAAGAGTGTTGATTGTGGAGCCAAGCAAATTAAAGCTGTTAACAGTCTCAATCTCTTCACTATCTATCATGATGCTGTAATTGGCCCAGTGGTAAGAATCTTTGTTTTTTGATGTTGAGCTTCAATCCATATTGAAGGCTGCGGTCTTTGACCTTCTGCAGTAAGTACTTCAGATCCTCCTCAGTTTCAACAATTAGGGTTGTGTCGTCTGTACAATACAGATTTTTGATAAGTCTACTTCCAATTCTGATGCCGCAATTTTCCTCATGGATTCCAGCTTCCCAGATAATCTGTTCTGCATATAGATTGAAGAGGTATGGAGATGGGTCACCTTTCTGGTGCACACCCTTCCCAGTTTTGAAACATTCAGTGTTTCCTTGCTCTGTTCAGATGACTGTCTCCTGGTCCAAGTATAGGCTTCACATAAACACAATCAGATGTTCTGGGATTTCCATTCTTCTCAGAGTCAGTCACAGTTTGTTGTGATTCACACAGTCAAATGCCTTTGCAGAGTCAATGAAACGGAGACAAGACCTTCCTCTGGTACTCCCTGCTTTAAGCCAAGATCCATCTAACATTGTTGGTGTTGTTGTTATGTGCTGTCGAGTCACTTGTGACTCATAGCAACCCTATGTACAACATACCTAAACTCTGCTCTGTCCTGTGCCAATTGCACTGTCTCCGATACACCCATCCCAATTAGCCCAGTCACTGAATCAATCCACCTCATAGAGGGCCTTCCCCTCCTGCACTGTCCCTCTACCCTCCCAAGCATGATGTTCCTCTCCAAGAAGTGGTCCCTCCTTGCAATATGTCCAAAGTATGTTAGACAAAGCCTCAGAATCCTTGCCTCCAAGAAGCAGCCAGGTTTAACCCTTTCTAGGATAAACCTGTTTGTTTTCTTAGCAGTCCATGGTACCGTCAATACTCTTCTCCAGCACCACAGCTCAAAGGCATCAATTCTCTTTCTATCCTCCCTAGTCATTGTCTAACTTTCTGACTCATTACAAGTGATTGCAAACCATAGCCTGTATCAGACACACCTGAGTCTCCAGAGAGACACTGTTGCTCTTCAGTACTTTAGAGAGGTCCCTAACAGCAGACTTTCCCATCACAACACGTCTTTTAATTTCCTGGCTACTGATGCCAAGAGTGTTGACTGTGGAGCCAAGCAAACTAAAGTTGTGAACAATCGCAATCTCTTCACCATCCATCCTGAAGCTGCCAACTGGTCCAGTGGTGAGAGTCTTTGTCTTCTTGACATTGAGCCTCAATACATATTGAAGGCTGCAGTCCTTGACCCTCTACAGCAAGTGCTTCAGGTCCTCCTCAGTTTCAGCAAGCAGGGTGGCATCATCTGCAGAACGTAGATTGTTGATAGATCTTCCACCAATCTTGAACTTGTATTTCTCCTCATAGAGCCCAGCCTCTGCATAATCTGTTCTGCATACAGGTTGAAAAGGTATGGAGACAGGACACATCCGTGGCAAACGTCCTTCTTATTTTGAACCATACAGTGTTTCCTTGCTGTTCTGATGATGGCCTCTTGGTCCAAGTATAGGTTTCGCATTAGAATGGTTAAGTGTTCTGGGATTCCCTTTCTTCTCAGAGTCAGTCACAGTTTGTTATGATCCACACAGTCAAATGCCTTTGCATAATCAATGAAACGCAGACATTCCTCTGGTGTTGCCTGTTTTCAGCTAAGAGCCACCTAACATTAGCTACAATATCCCTAGTACCATGACCTCTTCTAAACCCAGCCTGGACTTCTGGCAGTCCTCTGCTGATGTGCTGTTCCAGTCGTTTTTGGATAATCTTCAGCACAATATTACTTGTATGTGAATTCAATGATATTGTTCTGTACTTTCCACACTTTGTTGGGTCACCCTTCTTTAGAATGGGAATATAGATATTTCCAGTCAGTTGGCCAAGTGGTTGTTCTCCAGATTTCTTGACACAACTTGTTGAGAATGTCCAGGGCAGCATCTGTTAGCTGAAATATGTCAACTGGTATACCATCTATTCCTGGGGCCTTTTAAGCTGCAATATTTCTAGTTCCATGACCTCTTTTATACCCAGCCTGCAATTCTACAGTTCTCTGTTGATATGCTGTTGCAGTTGCTTTTGGATAATTTTTGGCAGAATCTTAGTTGCATGTGATAGCAATGAAATTGTTTGATAACTTCCACATTCAGTTGGTTCACCTTGCTTTGGAATGGTAACAAATATAAATCTCTCCCATTATTTTTAATTACAGTTGCCAGGGTTGGGCAATTGGCCTTTAGTTATACTGATGAGGTTTGTTTTTCCAGTTTTAAAAAAGTGTACAAAATTGCCCATTCCACAAAGATGGGAGTTTGGTTTTGTTTGTTTCTTTGTATTTTTTTTTTCATTCAGCACTTGTATTACTGAGAATATTGTTTATATTGCAAGGACTGTTCTGCTTTTCTAGAGCTCTCGTCACACTTTTTTCGTAATTTGTCATGTTCCAGTTCCTTCTTTTATCCTTTCTATTTTTCAGCTCTGTATGAACTAGTAAGGCCACTTTAAAGCTTGTCATTGGTTTTCCATTAGCATTTTCAGCACATTTTATACCAGTGCTAAAATAATCAGATTCCGTTGTTCTTCCAAGATTTTCTACAAACTACCAAATGTAATTGGCAGAATTTTGTCTGTGTTCTCTTCAACAAAACTAAGAATATATTCATTATTCCAGAACTATAACTTTCTGCAACTTGAAAATGAGAACTGGACACTCACTTGGATATTTGTTTAAAAAGCAGCTCTTCCATTTTTTTTTAACTGTGTTGGTTCAATGTGCTTTTGGCCAAAATGTTAGGGATCCTCTGATCACTGGTTCTGTTAATGCTGTATCTTTTCCCAGGGACTGTACAACACATCAGGCTAGCTGAGCATGGAACAAAGCTAAACCTTTCTCAGTATGCACAGGGATAAGAAACTTCATTAGGAACTGTTTATGCTCTGCTTTCAGTGGTAATGCAGTCATTGATAATAACTCCTAATATATCGAGGAGTTCAGCAACACCATTGAGTTGTTCTGTTTCATATACAAACATGAGGGAAAATGTTATTCATTTGTTTTTCTCATGAAAGCAATTTCCCATAAATTTGATGCAGAAGAGTCTTCAGAAAGTTACATTCTCTGGAATCTTCACTCTCTAAAAGATCCAGAAGCTGCTGTACAAACTTCTGATCAATCTATCACTTTGCAACGCGAGGCTGGACATCAGGGCTCCCCATAATCCTCAAGGAGAATTCATACACCAGTTGAATGCGGGGGCAAGAACCTTCAAGTGTGGGCTCATCTTCTTCCGGGTCACAATCTGGGTTAGCCCTTGGAAGAAGTGTCTGGAAGATGTTAGCACTAATTCAACCAGTTCATTCAGTGTTGCTCTTTTAATTTCTTTGCTTTTCAAGTTTGCAAAGCTCTTGCTGTTCATTTGATGTGGTCTGGCAAGGTCTCAGCAGAAAAGGGGAGAGAACAAAAGACCCTTTTCCTTCCATCTTGTCTCTGAATTTTCTTCTGCAAGTGTCTTCTTCAGCAAGTCTTGTCTTCTGTCTCACCAATTCTGTCCTGTTCTTTTGTCCCCTCACAGGTCGGAAAGTTCTATAATATCAGTCTTGTTGTCCTGGATCATGCTTTTCTATTGTTTCTATTATTCTATGGCTTGTACGCTTTCTGCCTTATAATGATGTTTTAGAATTATTATGTATCTTTACTAGTAGTTTCAACTTTCTTCCAGTACCTACCAATTCTTGGACCTCTATGTCAGAGTATTTCCTACGCTATCTTGTCTATGGGATGTTCATTGACTTTGTTATTGAACTACTGGTTTTTAAGATGGCTTCATTTGTTTTAACATACCATGCATTCCTTCTTTTTTTTAAATTTCTTTTTATTGTATTATTTTTACATGTACCACCAAATCAGATCTGACTGGTACAGGAGGAGATTGGCCCCTCCTTCTCCAGCAGAGCATCTGGTGGATTTGAACCGCATACCTCCGAGATTGCAGGGCATCGTCTTGCCACTGGGCATGCATTCCTTCTTAATTACTTCTCTCACAACTTTGCTACACATCCACATAAACAGCAAAACTAATGAGTAGTTGACTGTCAAAAAGTAAAGCTATTTCCTTTAACAATGGCTTAACACAACTTTTTCTTATAAAAAGAGCAAGGGCCCCATAAGGATGGCTGAAGCTGCATTCTACTATTTCCCAAAAAGGTGACTTGTCCCATCAACAACATCCACAGTATAAAGGTAATTCCCACACTATAAGACATGGTCTTCCATACTGTTTCCAACAAACTTTATTGCTCTGCTGGGTCTGAAATTCTTTGCAGTGACCACACAGGCTTACAGAACTATATTTCTAATTATGAGATTTGTTGAAGAAGTAAACAGGCTGTAATTCAGGTGGCAGTAGAAAGCAATCCTTTTAAGTCAAGATAACTTCTCATAGTTGATTACAAATGCCTTTGATCTTCAGCTTCATAGCTCAGTGAAACTAAGTTCCCATCATCCTAGCAGTTTTGGTGTCTTCCCTCAGTCTTCCAACAAGCTTGGGTGAATGCCTCTGGATATGGTTCTGTGGGACAGCGATTCCAAGTCAGCTCTGTCTCGTGTCAGTTTCTGATTCTCTGTTTAGGCTGCTGTTCCTTTTGTGTAGATTTTTATCTGGCTGGAACAGGAATCTCTGGCCCCAAAGGACACACAATGCTTCTTCCTTGCTGGTGCTTATAGCCCCGATTGTTTTCTACTGAAAGCATTTCATTTAAACCTAGTGGGATGTTGTTTCTGGCCAAACCCTTTGTAGATAGATGAATATGCCCAATTTGTATGATCCTACTTACTCATGTTGTAAAACCAAGCTCAATGATTAGAAAAGCCATTTTGAACAATAACCCTGCTAACACCACATTACCACATATTTCTTTGAATGAGAACTTTTTTATGCCTCATGTGCATATATCTGCTCTGTGGCCACCTGAAATTCCTTGCATTACACTGTCATCATGAGTACGACGATGGGAAACCTACCTACGATAGCACGTTTAAAGGAGCATTGATCCATGCAGTGAGTTTCTCTTTAGCATATTCTTATCCTTGTCTTGCACCATGAGAAAGATAACAACTTATTATACATCCCTTGCTTAAATTGACTTACACTAACACAATAGAAGTAGCATGTTCATCATTCTCAACTGAGCTCTACTCACTTTGATAGCCGTCATAATTTTTATAGTATCTTATGCTTGGATATCATAAACCATCAGGATTTACTGCTAGGAAGGTTGTACAACCGTTCTTCCAACTTGTATTATTCATACAACATTTTTGTTGGTAGTGGTGATGGTGTTATGTGCTATTTAGTCTGAACTGACTCACAACTAATCTTCCAACAGATTTTCAGAGGCTGTAAATTATATGAGAGAAGATTGTCTCTGTCCATCATTCTACCGCAGTCTGGCTTGTGGATTTAAGTTAGGAGCTTTTGGGTGGGCAACGGAAAGGAGTAACTTCTAACAACATAAAACTCAAACTCTTTGCCCCTGAGTTTATTCCAACCACAGCACATATACAATGGGTTCATGAGGTTGTAAACCATACAGAAGAAGAATGCCTGTTCCCTATCCCCACGCCCCATAAAACTACTAGTGGGTTTGAACCACTAGAAGAATACAGTCTTTGGGTTATTCGCTCTGGTGGCCTTGTGGAAAGAAGCTGAGTTGCAATCTCAAAGGCATGTGGTTCAAATTGATGAGCTTTTCTGTGCAAGAAGGAAGGCCAGTCCCCTCCAATGTGATTTACTGCCTGTGAAAACCTGCTGGAGGGTCAGCTATATAAGTCAGTTCCTATCCCACCACACAACAGCAATATGCTGGTAGTCCTGTTTATTGTGCTTGTCACCTTCACTGATATTAAGCTAACTGTAGGTTTACAGAAGACCGTCTGCTTTTTCTACAGTTCTATGCTCCCATGTTCAACCCTCTGGTTATATACTGAGGAATATAGAAATCAAGACTTGGATAAAGAAGACGCAAGCCCATATACTATTTTTAGAGGACAAATAGCTTACAGGGAAGATATTTTGAATTTACTTTAATTGACATAGACACTTAAAATTGATGTAGAATAATATTTAAAAGGTATACTAATATATACAAATGTCACTCAATATCTTTAACATTAACATAGCCCCCTTCATATTTTGATGATTTTGATACATTTTTGTGTGTGTGTTTGCTCATTATATTACTCTGTTCTAACATACTGGCCTAAAATTTCCAGGTTTTGTAATTTTACTTTGCTATAATAATGAAACCATCTCTCCTTTCTTTTTTAAGATTATTACAGTGAAATTAAATATTATAGATACCTTTTCTCAATCTAATCTGTAAACTAAGCAAATAATATAGAAAATTAAAATCTATGAAAAGGAACATGACCTTAATATTGGAGGAAAACTTATCAACCTGAAATATGCAGGCAATGCAACCTTGGTTACTGCATATGAAAAAAACATTGATGATTGTACTGATGAAGATCAAAACTTCAATATGGATATACATTACTATGGAGAAAGCAAAATAATAGTGAAATTGCTGAGAATTTTATTTAACTCTAACTCTAACCAACAGCCATTAAACCAACAGGAAAGAGATCAAAAATTAATTGAGCAAATGTGCAGCAAAAAACTTTCTTAGAGTTTTAAGAAAACAAGGATGCCACTTGAAGGACTAAGGTGAACCTTATCCCACGTTGGGTGCTTTAATGCATTATATACATGCAAAAGCTAACTGATGAATAAGGAAGACTAAAGAAGATTTTGTTGTTGTTGTTATGTGCCGTCCAGTCGTCTGTGACTCATAGCGACCCTATACACAACAGCCCTAAACCCTGCTCTATCCTGTGCCAGTCTCACTCTTTCCAACACCTCCACACCGATTTCTATTTCCCCAGTCACTGAATCAATCCACCTCACAGAGGGTCTTTCCCTCTTGTAGTGTCCCTCCACCCTACCAAGCATGATGTCCCTCTCCAAGGACCTGTCCCTCCTTGCAACATGTCCAAAGTATGTCAGACAAAGCCCCAGAATCCTTGCCTCCAAGGAGCAGCCCAGTATTTTAATTATTATAGTAAAGATTATTTTAAATATCTACATTTATCTTAAGTATTAAGTAAGATTAGTATTAAGTAACAAATATTATTGAGTCACTGCATATTAGAATACACTGATTTTGCCTTGACCTCATGGACTATGGGCATGTTATTAGGAGAAAATAAGCTCTGTAGAAGGACATAATGATTGGCAAAACAGGATTAGTATAAAAAGAATAATATCTTTAATGAGATGTCTTATAAATGTGGCAGAAACAACATGGGGGTGATTATGAGAATGGCAGAAGAATGGTTAACATTTCTGTCTGTCATACATACCCAGGGTGACTGGGAGTCAGAGCCAATTCAAGGACATGTAACAACAACAAACACCACCTTGATATAGCAAGATTGAGAATTTCAGAAGTAAACAATTTAACAGTGCATTGGCTGTCATTTCTTCTGAGAGATCTCTTATTTACCACACACAAAACAAGTGGAGAGAGGTGAATAGAGAGGAGCAAGATAATTATTTGTGTTAATTCCATTTCAGTTCTATTTAGAAATTAAAAAGAAAAGTTGTGTCATTTCCACCCCTGAGACTACCATCGATACAGATCTTAGATAGGAAAAAAAAATTCAAAGTAAATGTAAGTGATGACTTTTCTTTCCTATTAGTTTTAAGATCAGCAAAGAGTATTACTCTCTTCAGGGAATAGAGTAAAGCACACACTCAAGGCCAATAGGGACTGGCTGAACACGGAAGGGTATTAATCTTTAGAAGATACATGTTTATGCTAAGTCCAAAGCTTTGTATGCTGTCTTTGACTCTGAGATAAAGGGATTTATCTAAGAGCTAATCTCTTGGTAAGTGAAAATCCAGCCAATTTATAGGTAATAATTTTTTTTTCAAACAAAAGAAATTTAAGTTTGCCTAGCTACAAATGCATATATATTTATACAAGATAAAGGACATTTTAATTTGAATATGCTGATTTTAATCCTTTGGAGGTGTATATTTTGTTATTCAAACATTTGCAAACAGGTAAAAGAATTTACCAATTTTAAGTACAAGTGGTTGCTTGGTGTCCTCCCCTTGGCAGAGACCAAAAAAAAAGCAAAAAACAAACAAACAAAAAAACCGAAAAACCAAAAAAATACCAAACCCAATTTGGCACAGTATTGGATAATTAATTAAGAAAATTACAATTATCAACTCGTACAGGAGCTCAAATGAAAAACATAAGAAAATATTAGATGAGTGAACTTACATTTTAGATAATAAAGATAAAAGGAAAGTAGTCCAAAGTAAATACATTTAAGTAGGTACCAATGTGGGGATAACTTCTTATCTCTTTTGGTACTCTTTGTATGGTAATTACACAATAGATAATTAAGAGTATGGAATATCAGCTGCATCCCGACGGCACGTGGTTCAAGGCCACCAGCTGCTCCATGGAAGAAGGCTGGGCAATCTCCTCCCGTGTGATTAACAGCCTCTGGAAACCTGCCCAAGGGTTAGGGTTAGGGTCAGTGCCATCTCTATGGTACATAACAACAACAATAACATGGAATATCATAGATTTAGACACCTTAGTATCTGACTATACTGGACACTGGCTAGAATACATTGCATTAGTGAAGAAGAGAGAACAGTTGCATTAAACAAGAAGAAATAAGAAAAGACTGACTTTAGTAGAGAAATTATACTAATAACTGAAGCAAACTTGGAAACTATTGGGGAAAAATCCACCTCTGGTGTGACTCTGAGGGAGAAAACATGAGTTGCAAGCAATGGTAACATTAAAGTTCCTTAAATAATTCCTAGGATAGAACAATTGTGTCCACTTATGTTTTAACTGCTATTATATATATTTTCTCCACTGTCCTCCATATATGCTGTTGGTATTAAACTTTAAATCAAAAATTCAATTAGCATGAGTCAAATGAGGTACTTATCTGGAATATAAACAACTCACCAAGAATTTAAACAAATATTTTTAAAATAATGCAAAAATGTGCAATACATCGAATAACAATACTACAAATAAAGATAAATTTCAAGTGACATTTGCTTGCTTCATTTATGTTTTCTTTCAACATAGGAATAGAATACACTATTTTAGGAGAAGACATTCATCAATTCTTAACTCATTTTTGCAATTTACACATTCAGTAGCAGTGCACCTTAAAATTTATCTTCAGCTATTGTAACTCTGATTATCATTTTTTTCCACTCATAAAAAGAATCTAGTTTAAACATAAATTTTATGGTAAATTTACTGACATTAGGTTTAGAATTAGTTATATTAAATATAGCGTAGGAAGTTGATTAACTTGTTTCTGTCATATGCAACTCTGATTGTCACCATGTTTAATCGAGATTTCTAATGCTGACTTGTCACGTTCTTTTTCCAGTTACAACCTCTTAACACTCTCTGCAGTAGACTATGGAAATGATCAGTAATGTCACTGAATTTGTTCTTTTGGGACTTTCACAGAAGAAGGAAATAAAAAATATGTGCTTTCTGTTTTTCCTATTTTGTTATACAGCTATATGGATGGGAAACTTGCTCATAATCATTTCCATCATCTGCAGTCAGCTAAGTGTCCAACCCATGTATTACTTTCTGAATTACCTTGCTCTCTCAGACCTGTGTTATACCTCAACAGGAACTCCCAAGCTAATTACTGACTTACTGGAAGAAAGGAACACTATTTCTTATATTAGTTGCTTTGCACAGCTTTTTACCATGCACTTCTTTGGGGGCATTGAGATCTTCATCCTCACAGTGATGGCCTATGACCGCTACGTGGCCATCTGCAAGCCCCTGCACTATGTCATCGTCATGAGCAGGAAGAAGTGTAATGCCCTGGTCTTTGCTTGCTGTGCTGGGGCTTTTTTGCATTCCTTTGCTTTGTTTTACCTCACTATCAACTTACCTTTCTGTGGCCCCAATGAGATAGATCACTACTGCTGTGATGTGTATCCCTTACTGAAACTGGCCTGTGCGGACACATACAACACTGGGATCCTGGTTGTGGCCAACGCTGGCTTGATGGGTTTAGTGTCTTTTGTGGTCTTGATGCTGTCTTACTTTTTGATCTTCCACACCATTAGAGTTTACCCTCCCAAGAGCCGCAGCAAAGCTCTTTCCACTTGCAGTTCTCACATTACAGTTGTGGTTCTTTTCTTTGTGCCTATCTTGTTCATTTACATTAGACCAGCCACCACCTTCCCAGAAGATAAAGTGTTGACTCTTTTCTTCTTCATCATTGCCCCCATGTTTAACCCTCTGATATATACACTGAGGAATAAAGAGATGAAAAACGCTTTGAGGAAAGTGTGGTGTCAGAATAGTCTTTATAGTTTGCTGTGGTGTGCCACTGAGTCAAAGAGAGTCATAGCTGGCCCTCAGAAGCAGTAAATCACATGGGAGGAGGTTGTTCCCTCTCTCACTGAGTGCCTGGTAGATTCAAACTTGATGCCTTTTGGATTGCAATACAGCTTCTTCTTATGAGCTCTCCAGAGCTCTGGTGGCCTAGCGGTAAGGGGCTATACTACCAACTTGAAGCCTGTAGTTATATGTAATATAACTACATAGTTACATAGTCACATAATATAGTTACATAGTTATTAGTTGGTTCCAGCTTGAAGGAACAACAATATATATTGCTTATTTCACAGTGATAACAATTTTAACAGATGGTCAAAATTATTTTTATTATCAACAACTCCATATTATACATATCATAAGCATATGACTATTTGCTGCTTTGGAGATTCCAGTCTTACATACCCTACAGTGAACTTCTTTCCTGTAAGGTCACTATGAGTGGACATCAACTCAAAGACCACAGGTTTCATTGAGGTTATATGACTTATTATTCTATTTTTCAATAGCATTCAAAAATGAATACCAAGAAATTAGGACTGTTTTCCTTCATTCATCTCATGCTTTTCTGTATTCATGACAAAAATGTTGAAAAATAATAAATATATGTGTTCTAAGAAATTATGACTATCCAGAAATATTAAGATGTTTTTTCTAAATTTTCCTGATAGTGGTGATATGATGAGGCACATATTTTGCTTACAAAAGAAACTTTTGTAAATCATTTGATTGCTGTTATTATCTTTTATATTTATAAACTAAATTTTAAAACAATATTTGATTAGGTTAACTAATGGTGGACGGTGTTGAGGGGAGCTCCTCGATTAAAACAAGCTTGGAAGCAGAAGTGGCATCCACTTCCAAAATAGCTTGTTTCTGGTAACCCTATGAACCTGGAGAAAAGATGAAAGTCACACCATTGTTGAAGACTTTCATTCCTAGGGTCGCTATGAGTTGCCTATGACTCGATGGCACTTAACAACAACTAACTAATGGTAAATATTATAAAACATAATGAATGAGTGTATGAAACACAATGTAAATGAAGGATATAGTGTGAAACAGTGTGTACTAACTGTATAAGCAAATCAATATAAAATAATGTTTTAAAAAATTATTAGTACTTTGTTGTTGTTGTTGTT
>NW_006400139.1:1342926-1356178 GCF_000299155.1 Elephantulus edwardii | reverse complement strand
AGGATGCATCCCTGGCGTACACCCTTCCCAATTTTGGACCATGCAGTGTTACCCTGCTCTGTTCTGACTACTGCCTCTTGGTCCAAGTATAGGTTTCGTATTAGCAAAATTAAATGTCCTGGGTTTCCCATTCTTCTCAGAGACAGCCACAGTTTGTTATGATCCACACAGTCAAATGCCTTTGCATAATCAATGAAACACAGATAGACATTCTTCTGTTATTCTCTGCTTTCAGCCAAGATCCATCTAACATCAGCAACAATACTTTTCGAAGAACTGTAAGTATAAAAGTTTTGCAACTCACATTCATATTTGTTTATATAATTTTATAGTGTAATATCAAACTATCTTTCATTCATCACAAGTTACTCCTTACAACCTTTTCTTCTAAAGAACAACTAAGACTATTCTGACTTTGAAATTATTACCTAATTTTCTCCACTCTCTTTAAATGGATAACTAAAATTTTGAGGAACAGATAGCTGTAAGCTGAGAGCTAGAAAGGCAGTTTGGCAGTCACGTGGAAAAAAATACAGAAATAAAACCCGTATTCGGTCTTTATGAGAAAGGATAGTTCACAGAGCTCACCTGCTGCACTTGCTTTATTCATTTTGTCAAATATTAGTTTACAAATGTAAATTGGGAAACCATTTTCAAATTAAACTTCAGATAGTCAATGAAACATGTCTACTTAAAATGTTAAGTTTGTTCACACTATTCTGTTCATTGATCATTTTAAGATATAGTTTTATGTAATGAAGTACAGAAACTATAAATATTAGCAAGGAAACTAAGGAGGCAGGAGGTTTATTTTAATGGTCGAGGTAAAAAAAACCCAAAAAAACAAAAACAAACCCTTATAAAAAGCAGTGAGAATATAGATACAACTCAAATAATACATCCAACGTCTCCAAATCATGCTTCGAAACTCGAATTGGTGTGTGTTTTGCTGTGGATGGTATTTAAAACAAAACAAAAATTAAATTCTAGAAAAGTATTTTTCTTAAAGTTTTATTTGTGATAGATTTGGCTTTTTCCTTTGTGTGGTAAAGTAAAGACAGTGCAGCTACTTTGCAGTTGTGAAAAAATAATCATTCATCTTGGGTAAAATAGAGGACAAACGATCTAAAAATTATTTGCATTTTTGTGGTAATTGATATTTTCCATCAAGTCAAAGCTATTAGTTGACTCTGCAAAGGGTTTTAAGAGTCTGTAACTTACAGGAGAGGAGATTGTTCATCCTTCTTTCAACCCACAACTGGTAGATTCCAACTGCCTGCTTTGGGGAGGGCAGTGTCTCTTCTTATTATGAGGCCACCAGATTTCATTATTTAAATAGCAATGGAATTATACCCTGCCTAGTATTCGACCCAATGCAGGGGTATGCATGAGATGTGAGATCCTTTTCTCTTTTTTCTTTTCTAAATTCTAAATGTCAAGCATCTCTAATAGATTAAGTATCTTGTACGCTAGAGAGTGAATTGTGTGGAATTTGTATGTAATCACTCGCTTTGTGATGTTGGATAATTTTACCCACTTATAATTCTCAAGTATACTCAGTTGGATAGAAATGTAATGTTGCATCTAGACTGTAAAAACCACTCTAACAAGTATAATTTTTTTGCAAATTATGTAAATATTTATAGATTCTGGGCATATAGAGAAATCTGGGAAGGACGTGAGACAAGTTATTCCTATTAAAGGACAGCCTGTCATTTGGGAGATACTTCTATTATTGCTGAATATTCAAAAATTGGAGTTATATGTATTCTATAAAATTATATAGACTTTCATGTTATGGGAACGTGATCATGTGTTTTGAAATAAAAAGCTTTAAAATGCATTTCTAAAAGGATAAAAGAGTCTTTAATGCTATGTTGTTCCTTTGTGATTATCATAAAAAGAAGCAACAGATAAAAACAGATTTCACTAACCTGCTTTAATTTAGCATGTGGGTTTTTTGTTGTGGTTTTTTTGGGGGGTTTGACTTTCTGGATTTTGTTGGGTTTTTGGTTTTGGGGTTTTTTTTGTGTGTGCTGTCATTTTATTATTTAAACATAAGTTGTCTTTTTTCCTTGTAGGAACTATTGTTATGAGTCATATCATAAATGCAGATTCTGCTATAAAATGGAAAAATAAAAAAAACCCACCCATATGTAAATAAACCTAACCCACTCAAAGAGCTTTGATCCAGTATTGTATTTCCTGCATTGTGGGAGTTGCGGCTAGCTGATTTAGCCAAGTTACATCTAACTCAAACTTACTGCAGTCAAGTTGGAACCAACATCAGTTGACCCTCCACTGGGTTTTTGGAGGTTGTCCATTGCATGGGAGGAGATTGTCCATAGTTATCCTGTGGAAACACTGGTAGATTTGAAGTATGAGAGAGGCACCAGTTTTGAAGTCAGCAACACAATTCACTCTAGACTATGCCCCTGGTGCTCCCTAGCTATCTTCCATACTGTTGTTGTTGTTGTTGTTATGTGCCATGGAGTCGTTTGCGACTCATAGCGACCCTATGTACAACAGCCCTAAACCTTGCTCTATCCTGTGCCAATCTCATTGCCTCTGACAAACCCATCCCGAGTACCCCAGTCACTGAATCAATCCACCTCATAGAGGGTCTTCCCCTCCTGCGCTGTCCCTCCACTCTACCCAGCATGATGTCCCTCTCTAAAGACCTGTATGGTAACAGCATGTATTTAAGTATAAAAGTGAGTGAAGTGGAATAAGTAGAAACTATGGTGTTTAGTGTTCAAATTAGTCACAAATATGAGAATGATTCCATAAAGATTTAAGACTAGAGTCACGTAAAAAGATATTAATATAACAATTCAGTATTGATTGCATTTCTCATTTACACTCTAAAATTTGCTTGTTACTGAGGAAAAGCACTGAAAAAATTACCTTTAGTCTTATGACACTTAAGACCTAGTGAAGAATAAAAATAAAATATTCGAATTTGGGAATTCCACTGATTGTGAGCAGTATTTCAAGACTTGATTTTATATTATCATTTGCAGATAAGAATTAATAGTAATCAGAACGAGATGTTCATCTACATCTCGTTTTGCCCTTCAAATTTCTTTCAAATCATTTGCTTCCCTTCCACAAGTATCTGATTGCACCACACTTTTCTTATGGCATTTTTCATCTTCATGTTTCTAAGTGTATTGATGAGAGGGTTAAGCATGAGGATAATAATGAGATAGAAAAGTGCGAATGCTTTATCTTCTGGTAAAGTTGTTGCCGGTCTAATATAAATGAAAATGATAGGTGCAAAAAACCCAGAATCACCGCTGTGATGTAGGAACTGCAAGTGGAAAGTACTTTATATCAGCTCTCTACAGAGTATGTTCTCAAATTATACATTATCATAGTGTAGGCCATTAAAATCACAGAGATTGATCACCAGTTCCATCAGACCGGAATTGGCAAAGAGTAAGAATCCGATTTTGTCTGTATCAGTGCAAACCAATTTCAACAAAGGATAGATATCTCAAAAATAGTGATCTATTTCATTGAGGCCACAGAAAGGTCAAAAAATGGTAAGAACAAATAGACAAAGTACAGAATTTCTCCAGCACATGATGTTATGAGAATTGTGTTACATCTTTTTTTTTAATGCATCATATACAAGTTTAATTTGACTTGGTGTTAAATACTAGAGAGAAACTCATCCCTAGTCAAATAGATAAAACAGTAAACAAAATAATAAGACAAGCGAGAGATTGGTTGTTGTTTTTGATGTGTACCATAGAGTCAGAACACACCGGTGGGTGGCTGACTCTGTGGCTGGTTTCCAGAGGCAGTTTTGGGTAAAAAGGGATGTGGCTCTCGGGTGTGAGGGAATGTGAGTAAGACCCAAGAACGCACGGGGTGTTGCTCTTGTGTGTGTGTGTGTGTGTGTGTGTGTGTGTGTGTGGTTGTCTCAGGAGAGGAAAGGATGCTCCTCTCATGTGTGAGGGAGGGTGAGGATGGCCCAGGAGAAGACTGGGTGCGCCTCTTGCGAGTGAGAGTGTGTGAGAGAATTGAACTACATCTTCATCTGTTCATGATGGTGGTGTAATCTAGGGGTTTGCAGATAGTGACATAGGCCATCTCTGTGAGGACGAAGACCTCAATACCACCGAAGAAGTGAGTGGTCAAGAGTTGTATCATACAGTTTTTATATGATATTATCTTCTTTCTGTCAGTAAATCAGTCATTTGTTTGGATGTCACAGTAGAGGTGTAGAAAAGATCTGAAAGTGTGAGGTAACTAAGGAAGAAGTACATGGGTGGGTAGTTAACGGGTTGAATATGATAGAAATCATAAAAATAAAATTTCACAACCATATACTGAAGTAACATAGTAAGAAAAATGTAAAGCAGAACATTTGGGCTTTCTTATTCTGAGAAAGTTCTAGAAGTATAAATTCAATAACGTTATTCCTATTTTCCATGGTCTGAGACAATTAGAGATGGCTCTACAAAGTTACCTGAAATGAGACAAATTTACATGAGACAAAAGCAAACTTAGAACCTAATACTAGACAGGATAAGAATCAACGCTTTGGAATTATGACACTGGAGAAGAGTACTGAATATTCAGCAGACTGTCAAAAGAACAACCAAGTCAGTGTTGGAGGAAGTGCACACAGAGTGCTCCTTAGGGGCAAAGAAACTTCTCTCAAATTATGGGAGACCAAGATGAAATTCATCTCACCTAATTTGAATTTATTTTCAGGAGGGACCATTCCTTAGAAAAAGACATGCATGGCAAGGTGGTGGGTTTGGAAAAAGAGGCAGACTCTCAAGGAGATAGACTGGCTCAGATACTGTAACAATCAATTTGAGTATATTAGTAATCTTGAGGATTCAGATCTGTCACAGAGTCATTTTAAAGGGTAGCTGACCCCGAGTTACCTAAAATTAACACCACTACCTAACTAAAAGGTCATGGCACAGGGATATCATTGCTTATGTCAAACGGATCCTGGCTGAAAGTACCAGAGAGTGTTTATTTTTTACTGACTATGCAAAGGCATTTGACTTTAGACCATAAAAGTTATGGCTAACATTGGGAAAAATGGGAATCCCAGAGCACCTAATTGTGTCCATGCAAAACCTATACCTAGACCAGAAGGGTATTGTACAAACAGAGCAATGGAACACTATATGGTTTAAAACGAAGAGTGGAGTGTGTCAGGGTTGTATTCTCTCTCAATAGCTACTCAATATGTATGCCGAGCAAATTACTTGAGAAGTTGGATTCTATGAAGAGGAATGTGGCATGAGGATTGGAGGGAGACTCATCAATAGCCTATGCTATGCAGATGGTAAAACCCTGCTTGCTGAAAGTAAGGAGGACTTGAAGTACTTGTTGAAGATTAAAGAATACAGCTTTCAACCATAGATTGTATCTCAATGTCAAGAAAACAAAGTTTCTTACCACTGGACCTATAAGGCAACCACATCATGATATATGGGGAAAAGCTGACCCTGTCAACAACTTCATCTTACTTTGATCCACAGTTAAATCCCTCGGAACCACAACTCAATGACATCGATTCTTCTACTGTCTTCTTTAGTCATTGTTCAGCTTTCAGAAGCATAGTAAGTGACTGAAAGCTCATAACTTTAAAACTGTAGTCAATATTGTTGGTAGGTGCCATCTAGCTGGTTTTAATTCATAGTAATTTCAGTTATAAGACAATGAAATACTCTTTTATATTTAAAATTTATTATTATTTATACCATCATTGGCTTTTATACAACTAGTCATATACAATGTTTCATTCATGTATATTTTGTTTTGTACAATCATTTCTGTACACTGTCTTTTGTGTGTGTTTCTTTTTTAATTTTATTTTATTCTGATTTATTTATAAAGTATAAGTGCATTGTTTTTCACAATGAAATTCTCTCTGGCATTCACTTGGATGGCACTTATTAACAACAACAACAGCATAGGGAGAGATCAGTTGGCATAGTGGACAGAAGGAGATGCTATCAAAGGTCAAAGGTGGATGATTTTCATCTGAAGAAGACTCACCAACGACCTACCTTACACATATCACTCAACTTTGCATGCAGAAAGTGAAGATGACTTGAAGCCTTCTTGTGGAAGATCAAAGGCTATAGTCATAAACTTGAAGCACATTTCAACATCAGTAAAACCAAACTCCTCACCACTGAACTAATGGATAGATGGAGAAAAGACTGAAGTTGTCAACAATATCATTTTAGTTGGATCTAATACAATCACTCATAGTAGCAGAAGTCAAGAAATTGGAAAACATTATGTTGAGAAGATCTTTTGCCATGAAATAAAAGAAAATAAAATTTAATGAAATAAAATAAATAAATATGAACTAAAATAAAATTTAAAAAAAGAAGTCATGCTACAATCCCAAAAGTACAAAATTCATATCAACTAGCCTGCTCTACAGTAGGAAGATGAGTAATCACCTCTCATGCAATCAACTGCCTCTGAAAACCCACTAGATGGTCAGCTCTAGGTCCGTTTTGACTCAATGGTACACGACAATGATAACATGAGTCATCATCAACTAATGGCGCCTAAAACCAACAAAGTCCAGTGAGTAATCTAAGCTTCTTTCATAAATACTGTTATATTTGCTGTGTTATGTGTCGTTGAGTCACTTGTAACTCAAAGTGTACCCATATTCTGCACCCGGTCCTATCCTGAGTCAATCTCACTGTCTCTGATACACTTACCCCCATGACCCCAGTTACTCTATCAATCCCTCTTACCTGGGATCCTTCTTTCCTTCCTTGTTCCTGCATCTTTTCAAGCATGATGTCCTTCTCTAAGGACTAGTCCCTCCTGGCCACGTGCCCAAAGTATGTGAGGTATAGTCTCAAAATACTTGCCTTTAACTATCAGCCTGGTTTCACCCTTTCCAGGGCAGACCTGTTTGTTCTTTTGGCAGTCCACGGAATTTTCAATATTCTCTAGAGCCACAACTCAAGGGCATTAATTCTTCTTTTATCATCTTTATTCACTGTCTAGCTCCCTGATGCATAGCAAGTAATTGTGAAGACCATGGCTTGGATCAGGCACACCTTAACCTCTAAATGGACGTGATTGCTCCTCAGTACTCTGGAGAAGTCCCTGACAGCAGACTTTCCCAGTGCATCTTTTGATTTCCTGGCTACTGCTACTAAGAGTGTTGACTGTGGAGCCAAGCAAGCTGAAGCTGTTAACAATCTCGATCGCTGACAATGGGCCCAGTGATGAGAATCTTTGTTTTTTTGATGTTAAGCTTCAATCTATATTGAAGGCTGCAGTCCTTGACCTTCTGCAGCAAATGACTCAGTTCCTCCTCCATTTCAGCAAGCGAGGTAGTGTTATTGGAATAGCACAAGTTGCTGAAGAGTCTTCCTCCAATCCTGATGCCACATTTCTCCACAAATGGTAACTATGCACATTGAATTCACCTGATGTTCCACGTAGGTATCAGAGTGATTATATCTGTGAAAAAAACCCTTAGAGAAGCTCAATATCACCTGTGAGAACTGAGCCAGACGCTGATTGGCCCTCCAGCCTTTGCTAATTTGCCAGACCATGTGTTCACAATTAAGGTAGTTGGAGATCATAGGGGGCTAAGGTATTCGCTAAAAAAGCCAACTTTAGTTTACACTGCAGTGTTCCTTAGAGGCAAGGATGGTGAAATATCATCTCATGTCTTTTGGCCATGTTTTAAGAGGGTCCAATCCTTGGAAAAAGACATCATGCTTGAAAATGTGGAGAATCTGTGATAGAGGAAAATCTTCAGCAAGACAAATTGATACAGTAATAGGATGGTAATAATAAGTTCAGAATTCTCTCTATAGGTATCAGTTATAAAACTATAGTTATTTTTCTTCAGCCAGCAAAACTAATTGCCTAGCCTCTGGATTCTCTGTTTCCTGCCTTTAGTCAGGTAGAATAGTTTGATCTGTCTCTTTACCAGGAGGAGAACTGGGGCCTTTCTGAATTTACTGATACATAGATGGCAACTGTCTTTTTCACATGTAGAAATTACTCTTTTTTACTAACAAAAGTGCATTGTTAAATGAGCAGGAGTTTCACTCTAGTATATAAGGCCATGGCTACTCCAGATGGAAAGGCAGTCTTAGAGGTGATTCGCTGTCTCCCAGATCTGTGTAATAAAGTGCACTTATGGATATTGCAGTCCATTTGTCTTATTGTCAACTGACTACGGAAAGAACCCCTTGCGTTCAGTAACAACAGTGACTGTAACAATGGGATCAAGTAAATCAGAGATGCTGAGGAGAACTCAGGCTAAGGCAGGGTTAAGATCTGTTTGTTCACAGGAGAACTATGAATCCTGGTCCATTCAATGACACTTAACAAAAATAACCTTATTATTTGACCAGCCACTAACTTCAAAGATGAAGACATTGAAGGGTTTCTTAATTCTGAAGTCTGAAATTAATGATGTAATCAAGATGCAGCCATGATTACAAGTGGTTGGAAAAGGGCAGTTGCAAAGAGGAATCAGTAGTCGGAAAACACGACCTTGACCATAGAAACATTACTATATATATTGCATGGTAGAATTTTGCATGATCAAGAAATTATTTCTGTAAAAGAAACCTTTTTTTTTTCCCAACAATAGTCAATAAGTGATTAAATACACTGACCTGTGTAGATGTGAAATGAATCAAATTGTGTACACTGCAGACAGAGATGATGGAGAAACTCAATATTATCTTTTAGAACAAGTCCAGAGACAAATTGCCAAACAGGTCAACATGAAAGTTCAATTTGAGACTGAAGAAAATTGAACAAGACTACAGGAAACATTGAGAATATCTTAGGGACAATCTAAAAATAAATTTGACACATTAAAAACTGATGACCAGAGAGACCAGAGAAGCTATGGGATTACATCAAAGGTATAATATGGGGAGAAAGATAAAAAGAAAGAAAAAAGGGAAGGAAGGAAGGAAGGAAGGAAGGAAGGAAGGAAGGAAGGATGGATAAAGAAAGAAGAAAAAGAAAGAAAGAAAGAAAGAAAGAAAGAAAGAAAGAAAGAAAGAAAGAAAGAAAGAAAGAAAGAAAGAAAGAAAGAAAGAAAGAAAGAAAAGAGAAAGAAAGAAAGAAAGAAAGAAAGAAAGAAAGAAAGAAAGAAAGAAAGAAAGAAAGAAAGAAAGAAAGAAAAAGAGTTATCAACGTCACAAAAAATCAACATGTGCTCTTGAAGGAATAGTGAAGGAAGAATATGGCAGTTGCCCCACCACCCTCAAGCTTGATCACCTCCTGAGAAACTTGATAACATCTAAGCTGATCATATCAAAGACCAGACCAGACAATGGATGCTAATAACAGTCTGAGCTTGGAAAAAAGGTGCTGAAACCTAATTAATTAACAAGTCAAATTCTGAGAAATGCCATCTTAGACCTCTCCAGGATGCCTATAAAAAGGAAATCCCCAAACAGCCCTAGTCATTTGGATCCTGTCTGCATGCCATGCAGCTTGGTCACTTGGCGTCCCTCTCAGACCCCCCAGTAAAGGCCTGTTCGTTTCTTGGGACCAATTCCATTCTTTATTTCTTACCCTCATGTCCTTGCACTCTTTTTTTTTATCTCTAATAGCATTTAAATCAAAAGGAAGAACTAATAAAGTAAGAGAGATAAATATTTGCTTTCAGAAGACTTTATAGAGTAGCTGAAGGAGAGACATAAAGTGTTATATGAAATAGGCAGAGACCTGGAGTTAGAGAGTTGAAGGTTAAGAATAGAATTTATCAAGCTAAAATATTAAATAAAATATTCAGGCTTTGAATTGCAATGTTAAAGGATATTATGGGAAAATATTGAACGTTTCAGAAAGTATCACATGGACAGAAAGACCAGAAGATTTGGTCAATGTTCAACTACTAGGGATAACACATGATCCTGTACTAAAGGTACTGAAGGGAGAAGTTCAAGACACTGAAAATATTGACATACTCCATCAAGTTTCTAGAAATTGACAGAATCAAGATATTTAATGAAAATTTTTTTTAATCAAGATATTTAATCAAGAAATATAATGTCAAAACCAGGCTATTTCCAGGCTGGGAAGATGAGCAGAGCAGCTGGATTCTGCTGAAGTGTGTTTTCTGGTTTGAGGTTGAGACTAGGGAGTGGCTTTTGTTTGCAATAGGGTGTGAACAGATTGGATTTCGCCTCTAATTAAAAAGGTTTTTTTAGGCTGTGGCACTTAGGCCAGCTACTTGTGGACCTTTGGAATAAAACAAATTTGGAAGCAGGAGCGGCATCCTCTTTCAAAACAAAACAAAACAAAACAAAACTCTTGCCTCCTAAAACTCTATGAACTGGAGAAAAGATGAAAGTTTTGTGTTCAATACTTTCCTTCATAGTGTCACTATTGGTCATCTATGACTCAATAGCACTTAACAACAACAATGTCAAAAACAGTCACCAATGAAAACTAATTTGGAAAACAGTTCCTTGGAAACTGGCTGGAAGAAACATATATTTGTGTCCATTTTAAATCAAGGTGATCTAATGCAAAAACTCAAGTTATAAGTAGTATTTGTATAAATAGTATTTATATACATAAATCAACGCATTAAATTCTTCTGAAGATAATTTTTAATAAGTTGCAGTAAAACACAAGCTAGAACTTCCAGAAGTTCAAGCTGCATTAGAAACTGGAACCCTTTCACTGTTGGTGGGAGTGTAAAATGGTGCCACCACTATGGAAGGCTGTATGGCACTTTCTCGAAATATAAATAGAAATACCATTTGACCCAGAAATCCCACTACTGGGAATATACCCTAAAGAAACCATAACTGCTGCCCAAGCAGAGGCTTTGCTCACAATAGCAAAGAGTTGGAAACAACCCAAGTTGTTGTTGTTGTTATGTGCCGTCGAGTCGTTTCCGACTCATAGCGACCCTATGCACAACAGCCCTAAACCCTGCTCTATCCTTCGCCAACCGCACCGCCACTGACACACCCATCCCGATTAACCCAGTCACCGAATCAATCCATCTCATAGAGGGTCTTCCCCTCCTGCGTTGTCCCTCAACCCTCCCAAGCATGATGTCCCTCTCCAAGGACCCGTCCCTCCTGGCAACATGTCCAAAGTATGTCAGACGAAGCCCCAGAATCCTTGCCTCCAAGGAGTAGCTTGGTTTAATCCTCTCTAAGATAAATCTGTTTGTTTTCCTGGCAGTCCAGGGTACATTCAGTACCCTTCTCCAGCACCACAGCTCAAAAACATCCACTCTCCTTCTGTCCTCCCTAGTCATTGTCCAACTCTCTGATGCATAACAAGCGATTGCAAATACCATGGCCTGTATCAGGAGCACCTTAGTCTCCAGAGAGACACTGTTGCTCCTGAGTACCTTAGGTCCCTAACAGCAGACTTTCCCATCGTGATACGCTTTTTGATTTCCTGACTGCTGGTGCCAAGTGCCCATCAATAAATGAATGGATAGAGAAGCTGTGTGTTATATTCACACAATGGAATACTATGCTGTATTGAAAAACAAGGAACTCATGAAATATTATATAAAATGAGTGACCCTGGAGGACATTGTGCTGAGTAAAATATCTCAGTCACAAAAGGACAAATATTGCACAGTGCCACTGTTATAAAAGAGGAATGACATAGGGGTTGGGGGGAGACTGAAAAAGATGGGATAAATCATGTATACTTTATTGAAACAGAAGAGGGAGAGAACCATTTAAAAGGTATGTATGATAAGGTATTATTGTCATGACAGGAGTCCAGAACTAGGGCAGCATAGTGGAGTGGACTTGGGGGGAGGGATTGTAGAACAATGAAAGAATTTTTCTTATACTCTTCAAAGAGGAGAGGAAATTGGAGGGTGGGGTGGGCAGAGAGAAAAGGGCAACAATGAATGAATGGAAATCCAAAGTCTCTGTAAACTTTCTTTAAAATTAATTTTAATAAAAGAAGAGGATATAGAATGAGAAATTATTGCTATTGGCTGAAAAGGAAAGAACAGGAAGCTATTTACCTATATTTATTTAATGCAAAATTAATGGTTTGTGGGAACAATGAATTATGAATAGCATGGCAAAAATAGAAATTACAGAATAATTTCCATTTTTATAAAGAATTTTAATGTAGTACAGTTGTTCAAACAGAATAAATGTTTATTATATTATTTGAAATGAAGAGAAACATTTTTCAAATATGTATCCTTTTAATTCAACTGATAAATTTAACAAATAATCCAGAAACACTGAATCACATAAAGAGGAACATGACATCAGGGCAGGAGGAAAATTCATTGATAGTTTGTGTCATGCAGGTGGAGCCACCTTGCTTATTGAATGTGATGTAAACTTAAGGAGCTTACCGCTGAAGATGAAAACCTCCAGTTAGGACACCCCCTTCAGTATGGAAACATATCAACATGAAGAACAATCCTCACCATGGTAAGAAACATCAGGATGAACAAAGAAAATATTAAAGTTGCCAAGAATCTTACTTTCATCAGATCCATAATAATACTCATTTAAGCAGAAATGAATGGATTGAATTAGGTAAATCTGCAAAAGGCCTTTAAAATACATAGGTGTCCAGGATAAGTTGTGTTATTTTCAATTATATGCATTCAAAAGTTGAATAATATCTAAGGAAGACTTGATGCATTTGAATTATTGTGGTAACAAAAAATATTGAACTACGGCATTCCAAAAGAATGTTGTTTTGGCAAAATCACAGTTAAGATGATTTTTAGAAGCAAAGATGCCTCAACTTTGTTTTGCGGACTTTGGACATGTTATTAGGAGAAAATATTCTCTGGAGAAGGGCATCAAGCTTGCTAAAACAGGATTAGTGTAAAATGAAGAATATCCTGAATAAGATTGATGAACAGTGTGACGGAAACAACAATGGGAGAATGGTAGGACAACTGGTTAATATTTCTTTCTTCCTTACATGAGGCAGCTATGAGTCAGAGGCAAACTGTGGAAGCAACACCAAGATTAACTTTGACACAATTTACATAACAAGTTTCAAAATTTGAAAAGCAGACAATTTGATCAATTCATTAGATATCATTTCTTATGGGAAATTTCTCATCACATAAAAAAAAGAGTGGAGGAAAAAGAGAATAGGATAATTATTTATGTTAATTCAATATCAATTCTACTTGGAAATGAAAGATGTATATTCAACCCCTAGACTCTCAGATGTATAGCTTTATAGCTTGAGAGAGAGAGAGAGAAGAAGAAGGAGGAGGAGGAGGAGG
>NW_006400139.1:1330444-1342774 GCF_000299155.1 Elephantulus edwardii | reverse complement strand
AAGAAAGGAGGGAGGGAAGGAAGGAAGGAAGGAAGGTAGATGGGAAGGAAGGGAGAGAGAGAATTCAAAGAAAATAGAGGTGATGATTATTCTTTCAATCAGTTCAGAAATTACAAAGAATGTTCCTTTCCTTGGGGAATTATAGTAAAATATGCCACTCAAGGCCAACAAGACTGATTGGATGGTGAAGTGTATTAGTCTAAAAGACACACACTTATTCTGACTGCATTCTAAACTCCATACGCTGCTTTTGACTCAGAGCTGAAGGGAAAAATCTAAGAACTAATCTCTTGGTAAGTGAAAAATCCATCCAATATAGAGAAAATAATTATTGCGTTCCTACAGAAGAAATGAAGTTTGCATAGCTATCAATTTATATATGTGAATATGTTTACAATACATATTACCTTTTTCTTTTAAATATGCTGATTTTAATACTTTTGATAGATGCATAACTGTATTAAAGCTTTTGCAAACATTTGAAATAATTACCTGATAATTTTAAGTAACATTGTGTGATTTCCCTTAGCAGATGTCAGCATGAAGCAAGAATTGTTTACACAATACTGAACAATTAATCATGAAAACAATAATTTCCAGAGTCATACTTGAGCTTAAATGGAAAATAGAAGACAATTTTAGATGAATGAGCTTACATATTAAGTAATACAGAAAAGATAAAAACAGGAAATGGACACAAATTAAATGCATGAAAGGATGAATTCATATAGAAATCCGTTACTTCTTGCCTTCTTTGGCACTCTTTGTATAGTAACTGCACAGTGAGAATTTGAGAGGAAGGAACATAATAGACTTTCATACAGAGTGGAGTAAGTTTATTGAGGATGGAAGGAATAGTTCTTTTGTACAAGAAAAAAAGAGGAGCTTTCTTCAGGGGGTAAATGATACTAAGAACAGAAGCAAACTTGAAAGTTACTGGAAAAAACCATCTCTGATTTGACTCGGAAGTAGAACACATAAGCTGGTCCAAGAAATAACATAAAAATTCCTGAGTAATTCCAAGAACAGAGCAGTCACAGCCAATTAGATTTCAAATGCTATCACATTTTTTTCCTCTGCTCTTTAAAACTCTGTTAATATTTATTGAGTCAATTTAGGTGCTTACCTTGGATGTACAGAGTTCAATAATGAAAAGAAACAGCATTTTAATGAAATATTCTTAAAATAATACAAAAATGCACAATATTAAATATATCAAGATTTTAAATAAAGGTAGGATTTGAAGCTGCTCTTGCACCTTTCAACTTAATTTCCTTTTCAACATATAAAGAGAAGAAGCTGTTCCAGGACAAGAAATGCATCTTCTCTAAACTCACTTTTGCATCTCACAAACCAGTGACATTATTTCGTAGGTTTTGCTCTCAGCTTTAACAAATATTACAATCATTTTCTTTCACTTTCAAAAACATCTAATTTAAATGTAAACTTTATCAGAAAATTACCAGTACCAGTTTTAGACTTAATGACTTAAAATGCAGCATAGGCTAGCTGAATAAATAATTTAAATTCTTTCTACACTTTGATTCACATCAGGCTAAATCATACTATTTCTGATTCCAACCTGTCACCTTTTCTTCCCAGTTACAACATCTGAGAATTTGTGCAGAAGACTATGGAAAATATTAATAATGTCACGGAGTTTATTCTGTTGGGGCTTTCTCAGAAGAAGGAAATTAAGAATGTGTGCTTTCTATTATTCTTATGTTGTTATACAGTTATTTGGATGGGGAATTCACTCATAATCATTTCCATCATCTGCAGTCAGCTAAGTGACCAACCCATGTATTACTTTCTCAATTATCTTGCTCTCTCAGACCTGTGTTATACCTCAACAGTAACTCCCAAGCTAGTGGCTGGCTTACTGCAAGAAAGGAACACTATTTCTTATATTAGTTGCTTTGCACAGCTTTTTACCATGCACTTCTTTGGGGGCATTGAGATCTTCATCCTCACAGTGATGGCCTATGACCGCTACGTGGCCATCTGCAAGCCCCTGCACTATGCCATCGTCATGAGCAGGAAGAAGTGTAATGCCCTGGTCTTTGCTTGCTGTGCTGGGGCTTTTGTGCATTCTTTTGCTTTGTTTTACCTCACTATCAACTTACCTTTCTGTGGTCCCAATGAGATGGATCATTACTGCTGTGATGTGTATCCCTTACTGAAACTGGCCTGTGCGGACACATTCAAGACTGGGATCCTGGTTGTGGCCAACGCAGGCTTGATGGGTTTAGTGTCTTTTGTGGTCTTGATGCTGTCTTACTTTTTGATCTTCCACACCATCAGAGCTTACCCTCCCAAGAGCCGCAGCAAAGCTCTTTCCACTTGCAGTTCTCACATTACAGTTGTGGTTCTTTTCTTTGTGCCTATCTTGTTCATTTACATTAGACCAGCCACCACCTTCCCAGAAGATAAAGTGTTTGCTCTTTTCTTCTTCATCATTGCCCCCATGTTTAACCCTCTGATATATACACTGAGGAACAAGGAGATGAAGACTGCCTTGAGGAAAGTGTGGTGCCAGAATACAGTCTTTACTGGAAGGCCATTAATCTGAAAGGTCTGTCTACTCTTCGTTACATACCTTATTCAAGAGTTAGTCCTATTTTAACTTGATTGAAGCTGACAAAATCATATAAAAAATAAGAGTGGCCAGAGAATATTGGTTCATTAGTAGTATAATTTATTTTGACTTACTATCTTCTTATTTTTTAATTGATCTGTATTTCTTATTTACATAATTCTCTGGGACATTTGAGCCACTACATGTTCAATGGTTATACTGTTCTTGAATATGTGTTTGTTTTTGTAGTTTGTTTTCTTTTTATTTTTGGCTTTAATCTGAGCCCAAATGTCAAAACCTGCTACACTTTGTTCTCTGGTGACTCTGCATTTATATATTTTTCCGTTAAATTTTGTCACATCAGATTTAAAGCGTAGCTCTGATGGCTTAGTTATCAGGAGCTGTACTGCCAACTCAAAAGCATGGTAGTTTGAGTCCATCAACTCCCCCACAGGAGAAAGATGGGCATTCTCTTCCTCTGTGGGTTACTGCCTCTGAAAACTCACTGCAGGGGCAGCTAGGAACCGTTCAGACCCAACTGTGTATAACCACATGACCTAATATCACAGTAGCTTAAACCAACCAAAATGATGTTGGTTTGAACTTAAGCATGTGGAATTTAGTGTCATAAAGATGCCTTGGAAACCCTAATACTCTCCTTTAAGGTCACTATGACTCTGTATCAACTGAAAAATAATAGGTGGTTGTGATTACCTGGTATTCTTTCATTCTTTACTCTTTCTTCAGTTACTCTATCTATCTATCTATCTATCTATCTATCTATCTATCTATCTATCATCTATCTTAATGTCAACAACACAGAAAGATTAATATGTTTTTCTAAATTTTACTGACAATATGAGATACATATTTTGCTTATAAGAAAAACTGCTGTGCTCACTTCGGCAGCACATATACTAAAACTGGAACGATACAGAGAAGATTAGCATGGCCCCTGCGCAAGGATGACAGGCAAATTCATGAAGCGTTCCATATTTAAAAAAAAAAAGAAAAACTGCTTAATATTATTATTGTTATTATCACTAGCACTGTAAGTTAAAAATTTTAAAGTATTTTAATATATTTTATAAGTACTTCCTTTATACATTAAACTGCTTTTATAAGAATGTTAAGTTTAAAGATTTTGCAACTTATAGTCATACATGCAATACATGTAATTTCATAATGTGATGTTAAAACAGCTTGCATTCACTACAAGTTATTGCTTAACATCTTTTTCTCCTAAGGAACAATTGTGTCTGGCTTTGAAATGATTATGTAATTATCTATTTTCTTTCACTAATGTAAAAGCTAAAACTTATGGATAAAGTTCACATAAAGCTGTGAGTTAGATGTGTTAGGTAGTCAAGTAAAGAAAAATATACAAAGAAAAAGCATATATTCTGTGTTGGTATGAAAAAGTGTAGCTCACAGAACCTCATGGCCGAATTTACTCTCTATATATTATCAAATATTGTATTAAAAATGTAAAAAATTATTTAAGATTAGAATTTAGATAACTCAAATATTTATACTTAAAATTTTAAATTTGGTTGCCCTGTTCATTGTACTGTTTTTATGATATCCTTTATGGGATAAAAGACATAATAGAAACTTGAAAGTGAATGAAAAAACTAAGGAAGCAATGGGATTCTGCTAATGGTGGGGGGAAAATCTTATAAAAAGGGGTGAAAATGCTTAGACAACTCAAAGAATGTAATCAGTATCTCTAAACTGTACTCATAGACTTTGCTAAGTCGGTATATGTTGTACCATCTAAAAAAGAAAAATAATGAATTATATATAAATATACTTAAAATATTTTCTTGTGATAAGTGTGGTTCCTTCCATAGTGTGACAAAATGAATGTACTTTCTTCACTGATGTTGCAAATGTCAATACTAAACCAGTCAAGCATGATCAATAGTAAATTTACAGGTATATTAAAGTTTTGGTAAATAATTTTACATCCTGAATTTTAAAAAAGGACAAAAGATCTGAAAAAGAAATTGTTTAAATAGCATGGGTGATTAGATCAAGCCACAGGCCTTTTAGATTGCAGGATAGCTGCAAACCTCTAGGCTACCAGAACACTAACTTCAGTGGTGCTTGACAGAACTGTTTTTGGTGTGTGGCAAAGCGTGGAGGCCTGTAAAAGAACTGTTGTTTGCTCTGTCCGTAATAGTCTCATCATGGACTGAGCCCTTGTCAGAGCACCTGGCTGAGAGGAAAAGTGTGGAGACAGGAGAGGGCATAGCGCCTGGACTTAGTTCTTTACCTGACTTTACCTTTAATATGGATTTCTGCCTCCTTCCTTGTCTTGATAGTATCGGCCCTAAAATTCTTTCTCCCTCACTTTATTTTGCCTTCCATACCCAATTCTGACCCTAACAATCATATACCAAAGTAACACAGTCAGAGAAATAAACAGGAGGTCATCTAAATTTCTTGTTCTGAAAAAATCCCATGACATTACTCCTGTTTTTACGAGACAAGTAAAAAAGAGAGACTTTTCCAATGAACCGAGGCAAGGTAAAGCTGAAGCCCATCAGAGCCCCCTCCCCAAGACTTGATGTTTAAGGAAGCTGATGAGTATACTTAACTACTGGTGGCCACCTGGCTCTACTTGACGAGTGGAAGTGGAAAGCATCGGAACCTGCTTTCCAGGGCTTGATGTTAAAGGAAGGTGATGAGTGTGCTTAACTCGTGATGGCCACGTGGGGCCACTTAATGAGCGGATGCGGGAGACGTGCAGTCGTGAGGAGTCAGGCTGAGTTTGGACATGTTCTTTCAGCACTGCTCACCTAGCCGAAGGAATGGGTAAGTGAAGAAGGGTTGCTGGGTTTGGGAACAGGGGGTCCAGAGGATCCCTGATGTGATGAAGTAGCTCATATGGGACTAAAGTTGAGTGAAGAGACCAGTCAGTCTGAAACACAGGAAGATGAGTGGACTCCTGAGTGTGCAGCTGACACCCATTTGGACCTAGCCACCGAGAGGTGGGGATGTGTTGACCAGAAATCAACCAGATGAAGCGATGATGTTTAATTCTGTGAGCTAGTGTGGATTACTGTTACCTCCTGATTAGCTCTGGGCTGGTTCTCTACGTATAGATGCGGATGCACAAAGTTTCAACTGTAATAGAAGATTTTTCAGAGTAACAAGACATGCTTGTTCCCACAAAGTACTGATTTGATGTTGTTATTCTTATGTGCTGTCAAGTCACCTGTGACTCATAGCAATCCTTTATACAATCGCTCTGAACCCTGCCCTAGTCTGAGCCAATCTCACTGACATATGCAATACTACTGCCCCAGTTATAGTGTCAATCCATCTCATCTGGGGTCTTCCTCTCCTGTGCTATCCAAGCATGATGTCATTCTCCAAGGACTGGTCCCTCCTGTCCGTGTGTCCAAAGTATATGACATGGAACCTCAAAATCCTTTTCTCCAATGAAAAACTTGGTTTCTCCCTTTACAAGATAGATTTATTTGTTCTCTTGGTGCTCCATGGTGCGTTCAATACTCTTCTCCAGCACCACAACTCCAATGCATTAATTCTTCTGTTATCTTTAGTCATTGTCCAGCTCTTTGACACATAACACACACTGCATGCAAAGATGATGGCCTGAAGCAGGCACATCTTAGTCTCTAGACTGACATCATTGCTCGTCAGCACTTTGAAGAGGTCCCTGATGGCAGACTTCTGTCTTTTGATATCCTGACTGCTAGTGCTAAGAGTGTTGATTGTAGAGCAGAGCAAACTCTACAGAAATTCAATCTCTTCTCCGTCTATCAAGGTGCTGACAATTGGCCCAGTGGTGAGAATTGGCAAGCAAGATTGTGTCATCTACATAAGGTAGGTTGTTGATGAGTCTTCATCCAATCTCGAGGCCTCACTGTTCTTCATAAAGTCAAGCCTCTCAAATGATCTGTTCTACATATATATTGAAAAGGTACGGAAACAGTATGCATTCCTAATTCACTCAATTCCTGATTTTAAATCACACAGTGTTTCCTTGCTCTGTTCTGACAACTGCCTCCTGGTTTAAGTATAGGTTTCGCAAAAGAACATCCAAGTGTTCTTGGATTCCCATTCTTAAGGTTAGCCCAATTTGTTGTGATCTACACATTCAAATACCTTTGTATAGTCAATGAAGCATAGATAGACATGCCTCTGGTACTCTTTGCTTTCAGCTAAGATCCATCTGACATTGGTGATAATGTCTCTAAGGTCACAGTCTCTTCTAAATCCAGCATGTATTTTTGGTAGTTCTCTGTTAATGTACTGTTCTAGTCATTTTTGGAAAATCTTCAGCAGGATTCTACTTGTGTGTGCTATTAGTGACATTGCTCAATAATTTCCACACTGTTGGATCATCTTTTTTTTTGGGGGGGGGGGCGGGAGATAGGAATGAATATTGATCTTTTCCAGTCTGGTGGCCAGGTAGTTTTCCTCTAAATTTCTTAGCACAAACTGGTGAGTGTGTCCAGGGCACCTGGTTTGATAGGACCAGGCAAATAAGAAATTGACTATCTAAAATGGGAGGATTAAGACATAATGGGTGATTTAGCTGGCGTACATACAGCCATTAACATAGATGATGGTCAGGGGAGATAGACCCTTCAGATAATGAGACATAATGACTGGTAAAGCTAGAGGGTGGTCTGTGGTGTCAGAAACCTGGAGAATGGCTTTTCAGTCTGTTGTGTTAGCCCCAATTTGAGGCCTGGTCTCCAGCTATCTTAACGGTGGACACTTAGTCTTGCAAATCACCAACAGCAGTGGTAAGAGAATGCTTTCCACATTATGAAAGATGATGGTGGTGAGAGTGTGAAGAGATTATGGCACTGTTGTGAAGAGAATGCAACAATGTGTAACCAGAGGAACACTGGAGAAGGAGCCACGGCTAAAGGTTTTACTTGCTGGATGACTGAATGAAGAGCTGACTTGTAACTTCTCTGAGGTGAAGTTTGTTAGGCTAATTGAGGAGATCAGAGGGTTTTTTGTGCTGCTGAACTGAATCTACACTTTTAATTGGTGACTGAAAAGCTGCATGAACTATTTGAGGAGTTGTGTCTTGCTGTTAATCTGGCTTGAAATTGCTGTGTAAACCTGGACTTGCATTGTGAAATATTGTTTGCCTCACCATCCCCTTCCCCAAACCTATTTCCCTTATAAACCCCACAAATCTGAGAATCAATTTGCAATGAACATTGGACTCAACAATTCATAGAAATAAGTGCAGGACCAAGTGGAATGTTTGATCATGTAGTCATTTGTTTAGTATTATGCATATTATTGAGACAGTTCCACTTTATGAAACAGGTAGAAGTCAAATACATAGCTTCTGCTCCTTTTGCACCAAGTGGTTAGAAGAGATCCATATTTCTTCCAATTCAAAAAAAAGATGACCCAACAGAATGTGGAAATTATGGAGCAATATCATTAATATCATATTCAAATAAAATATTTCTCAATATCATAAAAAAGGTAGAACTGTACTTTGACAAAGGATTGCCAGAAATGCAAGCTGGATTTAAAAGAGGCTTTGCCAACAGGGATATCATTGTTCATGTTAGATAGGTCCTGCCTGAAAGTAAAGGATACCAGAAGAATTTGTATTTGTGCTTTATTGACTTTGGAAAGGCATTTGACTCTGTGGATCGTAAAAACTAATATTGAGAAGAATGGGAATTCCAGAACACTTAACTGTGCTCATGTGAAACCTATACGTAGGCTGTTGTGTCACTAGAGGAAGGAAACACTACATGATTTAAAATTGAGAAAAGTGTGCAATTGGGAGAAGTGTCCGCTTTCTCCATCCTTGTTCAATCTGTATGTTGAGCAAATAATTGAGAAGCTGGATTCTATGATGAAGAATGTTGCACCAGAATTAAAAGAATATTTATCAACTTCTTGCTGAAAGTGAGGAAGACTTGAGGCACTTACTGTAGAAGATAAAAGAATATATTCTTCAGTATGAATTGCATCTCAGTGTCAAGAAAACAAACATTGTTATGAATGGACTGATGGGCATCATTACAATAGATGGAGAAAAGATTGAAATTGTTAATGACTTCATCTTACTTGGGTCCACAATTGCTTGGTACCAGCAGCCAGGAGATTAGATGTTTTGCACTGGGAAAGTCTGCAATCTGGGACCTCTCCAAATTATGAAGCAGCAATGGTGTCAGTTTGAGGATTAAAGTGAGTCTAATTCAAGACATGATCTTTTCCATTTTTTCCTATGCATTTGAGAGCTGGACAATAAATATGGATAGCAGAAGAATTGATGTCTTTGAGTTGTGGTGTTGGTGAAGAGTCCTGAATATCTCATAGACTGCCAAAAGACCAGATAGATCTTGGAGAAGGTGCAGCCAGAGTGATCCTTGGAGGCAAAGCTTCATCTCACATACTTTTGACATGTTGTTAAGAGAGGCTTTTTCTTGGAGTGTAGCTGGTGAAAGAGTGGAAGACCCTCAAACAGATGGATTAACACAATTACTGCAGAGATGGATTCAAAGATGTATCAGAGATTGTAAAGATGACACAGGATAGGACAGGGTTCTGCTCTGCTGATCATCAGGTTACTATGAGTCGTACTCAACTCCATGGCTAATGACAACTACAACTATAAAAGTAGTAGTTTTTGTTCTGAAACAAAATGACACATGGGTGAGAAAAATAAAGCTATTATGCAATTCACATTGGAAAAAGAAATTTTAAAAATTCAAGCTATCTTGATATTCATTGAAGTTATTCATTCAACATATCTATTTTTAACAGTAACAGTACTATGGTGAAAACAGAATACATTCATGTCTTGGGCCAAATCTAAGATTTTGTGTCATTTGAATTTTTGTTTAGGTAACAAAATTACTCTGATCAAGAATAAATGAACCAGATATTTCCAAGTAGGTTTAAGTACAATCTGGAGACTTTTGAGAGTGGAAACATATAGCAACCACAAAACAGAACTTCTAGGAAATACTTAAGATAGATTTTACAGTAATAGGTAGTTTCTTAACTTTTAGGATCTCACAGAACCATGATGACCTCACAAAATTATTTTTCATAACTAACTAGAAAACCTGGTGGCCCGGTGTTATGAGTATGGTCAACACAAAGGCATTCAATTCAGATTAACTACCTGTTCCACGAGAGAAAGATGAGCAATCTCCTCCCATCTCATTTACTACTGTCTCTGAAAACATGCTGGAAGGTAGAGTTACTAAGGTATTGATTGATTCCAGCTTGATGGTATATAATTGCAACAACTAGTATAAAAGTTTATGACATAATTTAGGAGCACTTGAAACATGATTTACATAGCTGACAGGTTATTATGTGTCCCTGAGTTGAGTGTGGCTATAGCAACCCTATCAATAACAGATCTGGAGCCTATTCTATCCTGCACCAGCCTCATCATCTATATAACATACTCGAGTCCCTCACTGCAATCACTGAGTCAACCCAACTCCTTGATGTTCTTCCTCTCCTTCGCTGACCATCTACCTATCCAAGAATGATGCCCCTTTTCAAGGAAAAACCTCTCCTAACAACATGTCCAAATTGTATTAAACGGAGCTTTGCTATCTGTCTGAAAGACGCACTCTCATTGTACTTTCTTCAAGATCTATCTGTTTGCTCTTTTGATCTTCAATGGAATAGTCAGCATTCTTCTCCAACACCACAACTCAAATGCAGTGATTCTTCTCTTGCCATCCATATTCATTGTCCACATCTCACACATATATCAGGTGATAGGAAAGACTGTGGCTTGATAATGGCACACCTTAAACTTTAAACTGTTTCATGAGTAGCTCTATTTTTCTCCCCTTTACCTAATTGACCAGCTGTAGAAATGAACAAAAGCAAACACATTTGTTCTAATTATAAATTGTGACTAGTTGACATTGTCACTCATATCACATGCAAGCAAGATTCTACTGAAGGTTATCCAAACTGAAACAGTACATCAACAGGGAACTGCCTGAAGTGCAGGCTGGGTTTAGAAAAGGCCGTGGATCTAATGATATTATAGCTAATGTCAAATGGATCTTGGATGAGAGCAGAGAGAAATGTCTATCTGTGTTTCATTGATTATGCAAAGGCAACTGACTGTGTGGATCACAACAAACTGTGGCTGACTCTGAGAAGAATGGGAATCCCAGAACACTCTGAAGCCTATACTTGGAGCAAGATGAAGTCATCAGAAGAGAGCAAAGAAACACTGCCTGGTTCAAAATTGGGAAGGGTGTATGCCAGGGATGTGTCCTATCTCCATACCTTTTTAATCTATATGTCAAACAGATTATCCAGGAGATTGGGCTCTATGAAGAGAAATGTGTCTTCAGGATTGGAGGTAGACTAATCAACATCTGTGTTATGCAGATGACACAACTCTGTTTGCTGAAACTGCGGAGGACCTGAATTGCTTGCTGCAGAAGGTCAAGGACTGCAGCCTTTACTTTGGATTGAACATCAAGAAAACAAAGATTCTCACCACTTGGCCAATTTGCAGTATCATGATAGATGGTGAAGAGATTGAGATTGTTAATAACTTTAGTTTGCTTGGCTCCACAATCAATGCTCTTGGTACCAGTAGGCAGGAAATTAAAAGATGAATTGCATTGGATAAGTCTGCTGTCAGAGACCTCTCCAAAGTACTGAAGAGGAACAATATCAGTCTGGAGACTAAGATGCATCTGATCCAGGCCATGATCTTTGCAATTACTCTCTATGTGTCAGAAAGCTGTACAATGACTAGGGATAATAGAAGAAGAGTTGATGTCTTTGAGCTGTGGTGCTGGAGAAGAGTATTGAATATATCACGGACTGCTAGGAGAACAAACAAATTCATCCTGGAGAAGGTGAGACCAGTCTTCTCCTTGGAGGCAAGGATTCTGAAGTTTTATCTGATATACTTTGGACATGCTGGGGGGTGAGATCAGTCCTTGGAGAGAGAAATCATGCTTGGGAGAGTTGAGGGACAGCACAGGAGAAGAAGACCCTCTATGAGATGGATTGATTCAATGACTGGGGTCATGGAAGTAGGTGTGTTAGAGACACACAATAAGATTGGCACAGGATAGAGCAGGGTTTAAGGCTATTGCACGCAGGGTCACTATGAGCTGCAGATGAGTGGATGACACATAATATAAACAACAACAATTTGATATTTAGTCTATTAAGATTTATAGCAATCTTATATTTGAAGAGCAGAATAGAAGAATGGAATTTTCAAGACTGGTCTTTCTGAAGGAAAGTCTGTAGTAGGAGTAGTCCATGGGAAGTTAAAGTGCACAGTTAACTCAAAGATGATTCGCATCTTTATGTAAAGATACACAATCTCCTCCTGTGTAACTTACAGACTAAAAAAAAAAAAAACACGTGTAGGAGAGTCATCAGTGTCATCTATGGTAATGAGTGAGTGTGACTGTGGCCTCTCTGAAGTAGATCATCAACTTCTGAGGCAGTTCTGGGTGGACCTGAATCAGCAACTTGTTGGTAGCTGCTATTAGGTAGTGTGGAGTGGGCTCTGACCCATAGCCATCCCATGGACAATAGAATAAAACCGGCTTGATCCTCTTGATCTTCACAGTCTCTGCTGTGCTCAAATCTAGTGTTGTGGTTACTGTGTCAATCTGTCTCTTTGAAGATCTTCTTTACCACCTTTTTCTTTTCTTTCTTTCTCTCTCTCTCTCTTTCTTTCTTTCTTTCTCCTCTCCCTTCCCTTTTGAACATTTATC
>NW_006400139.1:1320713-1328624 GCF_000299155.1 Elephantulus edwardii | reverse complement strand
CCTTGGAGAGGGATATCATGCTTGGTAGGGTGGAGAGACAGCGCAAGAGAGGAAGATCCTCTGTGAGGTGGATTAATTCAGTGACTGGGGTAATGGGGATGGGTGTGTTGGAGATAATGAGATTGTCACAGGACAGAGCAGAGTATAGGGCTGTTATACATAGGGTCACTATGAGTCACAAGCAACTCGACGGCACACAACAACAACAACAACATACTTGCTTTTAAGAAACACTCTCACTTAACTCAAATTTTCAAGATTTTTAAAATTTGCTTTAAATTGTGGTATTGTTCTGCCATCTAGTGGTCATGCTATTTCTGTCCTCAATGGAGAAAAATAAGCTCTGCGTTTTAATTTTGTAGAGAAACTCTGTGTTTCTGAATTACATGCCGAAAAGTTTGCCAATCATCATGCACTGTTATTGAGACAAGATATTGAATAGATATTATTTATTTTGGCAATATTAGGATAGAGCAAAGCCCACATTTCATGTCCTTTACGTAAAACTCGGATAAACTTAAATGAAAATATGATTATAGGAAGAAATTTGGTTAAGACGTACAAGCTATAGACTGCATATTATCTACTTATGATAAAATTGTATTTTCCTGATAATATCATAAAAAACTGAACTCTAATTAATTTGAAAATTTTTATAAGTTAAAATATTTTCAGATACATTTTGAAAATCAAATAAAAATTTATAACTTTCTTAAAACAAATATTTATGACTTATAAATAACAAGGAGTTTTAATAAATGCAAAGAAAAATTCTCATTGCATGCAAACAGTAAATCATTTATAAATCTATATTAAATACACATATTTGTACGCTTCTGTCTCTTCATTATCTCTTAGTTTTTGACATATTCCTCTACTTGTATCTACATAATTTTTGTAGAAATAATACATTTCTTACATGTGTCTTTCCAAATCACTCCACCCTCTGAAGAGATAATTTTATAAAAATGCGATGCTCCCCCCTCCCCCTTTTTTATACATTACAATAACAAGATTTTTAAAATGGCAAAGTAATGCTTATGGAAAATATCCCTTGACCCTTTGGAATAAAAAAGAGGGAAGGAAAGTAAAGTTTCATCACTATAGATAACAATATTATGAGGGCAATTTCTTATTTAGATTCTTGGAGAATTCACAGATAATGTAAGCTATGAAATCTAGAGTTATTTATAGATCTTTATGATTAAAATACAAGGTAATCCTGGGGAAAATGGTAATAGGAGAGTCCAGTCAGAATCCCTTAATCAAGAAGTCAGGTTAGGGATAAGCATTATTAAGTCCTTTTGTGCATGTTTATGATACAGTTGAATTTGAGAAATCTTTAAGAAATGTATCCATTACCTTGAGGCAAAGAGTTGTTATTTACCATCAAATTGGAACTGATTGAAGGAACTTCATAGAAGGGCAAGTTCATAAATGATCATGTTACTTGGATGACTTATATGCATTTTTGTCAAAGCCACTAGTTTAATATTGGATGAAAGATGATTTTAGGAAGAAGACATTCAATTTTGCTGATCCTAGGAAGAAAATATTCAATCTTCTGTGTTAAATATAATTTCTATCTGGCAGTGTTTTCTTCACCTGCTGATTACATACAGAGGATTATACAATGCAGCATGCCTTTTGTTTTCTTTACTGTTAGTACCAAGGGTGTTGATTGAGGAACTGTGTAAGATTAAGTCATTGACAACTTCAATATTTTCTCCATCTATCATGACGCTACCTATTGGCCCAGTGGTGAAGATTTTTATTTTCTTGATATCGTGATATAAACTATATTACTGAAGGCTGTAGTCTTTGATGTTCTGCAGCAAATACCTTCAAGTCCTTCTAATTTTAAACAAGTAAAATTGTATCATCTGTATAACACAGAGTGGAAAGGTGATGAGTCTCCTTCCCATCCTGATTCCAAATTCTTCATAAAATCTAGTTCTTAAATTATTTGTTCAGCATAGATATAGAGAAAGGATCTCGTGTTGACACACTCTTTTCTTGATTTTAAGCTATGCGGTGTTCCTCTTCTCTGTTCACATAATGGCCTCTTGATATAGGCATAGGTTTTACAAGAGCACCATTAAATGTTCTGGGATTCCGATTCTTCTCAATGTTAGCCATAATTTGTTGTGATGCACACTGTCAAATGCCTTCACTTAGTCAATTAAATAGATAGACATCTTTCTGGTATTCTCTGCTTTCAATCAAGATCCATCTGATATAAGTAATGATATCCCTGGTGCCAAGGCTTCCTCTAAATCCATTTCTCTGCTGATGTTTTATGATAGCCTTTTGCAAATAATCTTCAGGATAATGTTACATGCATGAGATATTAATCATACTGTTTGGTAATTTCCATGTTCTGTTGGGTCCCCTTTTTTGAGAATGGGAAAAATATGGAACTCTTCTACTTATTTGGCAAGGCAGCTGTCTTCTATATTTCTTGGCACAGTCTGGTGAGCACATTCAGGACTGCATTTGCTTGTTGGATTAGCCAAATACCCTCACCCCAACCTAATGAGAATAAGCTGAAAGTCATTTCATGTGATCTTGCAAAATCTGTTATTTTCTTTACTAAAATATTTACTTATCTTTCCCTCTCACTTCTAATTACATTTGTTTTACTAATATTAGGTTGTAGGATTATTTATACATATTTGGGGTTTTTTTGATAAAATGCTTTATTTTAAAATATTTGCTTGTCCCATATGTTTTTTAAATTTTATGTCTTTTACTAGTTTATTTACAAAATTCAAATACAAATTCAAACAAATTCTTTCAATTTCCCTCACCCCCCACCCATCAAATTGTACAACCCAATGATTAATTTCCCCTTCTCCCTGCACATCCACATCCCTCTGCTTCCAGCCTCTCCCCCCACCCAGATCCTTATTCTATAATAATGGTTTTATATAATATTTATCCTTGTGGGACTGAATTAGTTCATGAAGTATAATGCTCTTCAGTCCCTACCAAGTTAGGTAATAATTTACAAAGCTATTGCTCCTGCATGATGCATAATATTCCATTATGTGAGTGTACCATAATTTCTCAATCCATTCGTTAGTGTTTGGACATTTGGGCTGTTTCCATGTTCTTGCAATGGTGAATAATGCTGCTATGAACATTGGTGTACAAATCTCAGTTTGTACCTCAGTTCTCATTTTCTCAGGGTATATTCTAAGTAGTGGAATAGCTGGGCCACATGGAATTTCTATGTTCAGTTTTTTTAGGAAGCACCAAACTGCCTTCCAGAACAATTGTACCATTTTACAATCCCACCAACATTGTATAAGAGTTCTTTTCTCACCACATCCTCTCCAACATTTATTACTTGCTGCCCTGTTAAATTTCGCCACTGTTACTAGAGTGAAATGGTACCTCATTGTTGTTTTGAATTGCATCTCTCTCATTGCCACTGATTTGGAGAACTTCTTCATATGTCTGTTTGGCATTCGAATGTCTTCCTTTGTGAAAATTCTTTTCATGTCTTTTGCCCACTTTGTAATTGGGTTATCAGTCTTTTTTTTTTGTGGAGGCCCAGGAGTATTCTGTAAACTTTTGTTATAAGACTCTTGTCTGAGATGGTATTGCCAACTATTTGTTCCTAGTCTGTAGGTTTTCTTTTCACTCTGTTGGAAAAAGTTTTTGATGTGCACAGAGATTTAATATTTAGAAGGTCCCACACATCAGTTTTATCCTTTTTAGATTGTGCATTTCTGGTTGTATTTGGCAATCTCTTTATACCTTGGACTAGCACTTCTAAGCTTAATACCAGTTTGTCTCTTATGAATGTTATGGTTTTGGATTTTACTCCTAGGTCTCTGATCCACCTTGAGTTGATTTTTCTATATGGTGTGAGATGTGGATCCTGTTTCGGCTTTCTACAGGTTTGGAAGTCCAGTTTTGCCAGCACCATTTGTTGAAGAGGTTATCATTTCTCCTTTTGATAGCTTTGATTTCCTTGTTGAATATCAGTTGACCATAGATAGTTGGGTCTATTTCTGGGTTCTCAATTCTGTTCTATTGATCTATGTGCCTGTAATTGTACCAGTACCGTGCTGTTTTGGTTACCACTGCTGTGTAGTAGGTTTTGAGGTCAGGGAGTGCTATGCCTCCAACCTCATTTTTGTTTCTCAGGAGGGTATTGCTTATTTGGGGTTTCTTGTCTCTCCAAATAAATTTGATAATTTCCCTTTCAATCTCCTTGAATAATGAATTTGGTATCTGGATTGGAAATGCACTGAACATGTAGATATGCTTTTGGTAGGACTGTCGTTTTCACCAGATTGAGTCTTCCTACCCATGAACAGGGCACAGTTTTCTATTTCTTTAGGTCTTTTATTGTGTCTTTCAGAAATACTCTGTAGTTTTCTTTGTATAGGTGTCTTGTATCTCTAGTTAATTCACTTCCAAGTATCTTAATTTGTTGTTGGCTATTGTAAATGGTATTGCTTTCTTTATTTCAATTTCTGAGTTCTCTTTGTCATTGTAGAGGAATCCTACTGATTTTTGGATATTGATCTTGTATCCTGCCACTCTACTAAAGTGGTCTATCAACTCTAACAGGTTTTTTTGCTGAGTTATTGGGATTTTCTCTGTATACTATCATATCATTTGCATATAGCAACAGTTTAACCATTTCTCTGCTGATCTGTATGTTTTTTATTTCCTTCTCTTGTCATATTGACCTAGCAAGCACTTACAATACAATATTGAAGAGAAGTGCTGACAGTGGGCATCCTTGTCTGATCCTTGCGAGTAAGCTGTTTTTAGTCTTTCTCCATTGAGAGTGTTGTTGGCTCTTGGTTTTGCATATATACTTTTCACTAGGTTGAGGAAATCCCCTTCTATTGCAATTTTGCTGAGTGTCTTTATCAAAAAGTGTTCTTGGATTTTGTCAAATGCCTTTTCTGCATCAATTGCTAAGATCATATGGTTCTTGTTATTTACTTTGTTAATATAGTGAATTATGTTGATTATTTTTCTTGTGTTGAACCATCCCTGCATACCTGTTAAGAATCTCATTTGGTCATGGTGAATTTTTTTTTTAATGTTCTTTTGGATGCAGATTAAAATCACTCACCTTTGGCTTGGTAGCATCACTTTCTGTCCATTAGGTCAACTCTTCCTGTCTTATGACTACTATATTGAAACAGATGAGGGAATGAACTGTTTAAAAGGGATATATGATTAGATATTATTGTCATGAGAGTAGTCCAGAACAAAGGCTACATAATAGAGTGAACTTAGGGGGGGAGGAATTGTATAACAGTTAAAGAATTTTTCCTTTACTTTTTAACAACCCAAGTCTACATAGTGGATTGGACTTAGTGGGAGGGATTGTATAACAATGTTACATCATTTTATATTTTTATCAACAGTATATGAGTGTTCCAATTCCATTGCACCTTCATCAGCATTTGTTGTTTGGTGTGGTTTTGAACTTTTTTATATTGTTTCTGGGGTAAGATTATATCTTTTTTATTTGTATCTAATAACTAATGATCTTGAGCATTTCTTAGTTTGTTTCTTGGCCATTTGAATGACATCTTTGATGAAGACTCTTTTCATATTTTCTGCTCTGTGGAAAAAACATTGAATGATGTAAAAAGTATAAAGATATGCAAAGAATGCATTGTAGTTGTTATGTGCTGTCGAGTCGTTTGTGACTCATAGCGACCCTATATACAACAGCCCTAAACTGTGCTCTATCCTGTGCCAATCTCATTGCCTCTGACACACCCATCCCGATTACCCCAGTCACTGAATCATTCCACCTCATAGAGGGTCTTCCCCTCCTGTGCTGTCCCTCTACCCTACCAAGCATGATGTCCTTCTATAAAGACCTGTCTCTCCTTAAAACATGTCCAAAGTATGTCAGATGAAGCCCCAGAATCCTTGCCTCCAAGGCGTAGCCTGGTTTAACCGTCTCTACATTGAATCTGTTCAGAGCAGCTAAAAATTTGATCAATACTATGAAATTTCTCTTTGACATTTTATAGATAATTTCAACCACTTCAGTCAAAGAAAAAAGACTGACATCGTGCCGTGAATAAAATCATGAAAATGGTTTCTATTTACAGATATCATGAAAAAGTTCATATATTCTGAAGATGTTAAGATAATCACTATACTTTCAAAATTAATTGTACTTTAGAATACTGTTCAAGGTTATAGAAGTAAATATAAATTGCACACTAACATAAATTACAAATAAAGTAAAACTTTTGTTAAGAGAGTACATAAAACAAATGTGATTGTTGCTTTACAGCTGATTGCTTATTGCATATTTCTATAATTTACGTGTTTATAAAACTGAAGTATATTTAGTCTGACTCACCATTATTATAAGATAAATGAGGTAAGGTTAATGACACAAATGTCCCCAGAGTTTTGAAAAATAACAAACAACAAGATATCACATGGGATAAATTTTAATCTAATTGTGCAGATTACGGTCTCCAAGGTAATGCTTCCATGCTATTTTCTTTGGACCACATCCTGTTATTCATGTTATTCGACTCATACTGGTGGCAGAAGCTAGCTTCTTAAGCTACTTTGCTTTCTGTCAACACTGAATTCCTTAGTAGATTGATGAAAAGTTTATCATATAACATATAATAAGAACTGTTGACACAATGTGATCTTCTGCCACTATTTTTTAAAGCTTTTTCCTAATCTCTTGGAACACCTATCAGAAATATTTCTCAAGTCTGTTGATTTTAGCAAAGAAAACTTTAGTCAATGAATCACACAGATGCTTCTGTATGTAGGTGAGTTAATTAATATACTGCTTTGCTTCACTTTAGAAATAAAGTATGTACTGGGATAATTTTTCTAATGAAACAAAAATATGCCTCTTGAATTTTCATAAAATCTAGTAAATTTTTCTTAGGGAAAATCTTGAGGTGTTGTGGCATTGCATTTTTACATTTTAGTGACATTCCTCTCCGGTCTTGTCAGATACCCAGGCATTTTAGTTAAGAGAAGAATAAATTATTGCCCTTGGTCTGTACTGCCTGAGAAGGTTTGTTCATCATCATCATCACAACCATAATAATTTTTGTCCTACAGTCAAGATAATCACACATGATTTCTTAGAAAGAAGCTGAAATTATGTCATTTACTTAGAAATTATAACATACAACATAAAGTGTCATAAATGTGTCATAAACCTCAATGTCTCTGTAATCACAGAAGAAAATAATAGATTCTGTATAGTTAATGTAGATAGAAACTTAGCTCATTGCAAGAAAGAAAAAAATGTCGAAACACTTTATGGAAATTATTGCTTAACAGAGATAGATATTATTGTTATGATTTGAGAAACAAGACCTACTGGAAATCAAGCTACTGCTGAAAATACAAACTTCAGGTGGTTTGACAAATCCAGTCTCACAACATTCATTCACTAAATAATATTTGGATAATAATCCGTGACTGATGTAGTTATCAGGAAATCTATCACAGAATTTTGCATAGAGTTACTTAAAATGATGTTAAAAGAAACTGGAAATGCTTAGGTGAAAATATGTGGTCACAATCTAAGTATTTTTAAGACTTTTTATATGAGGTTGGATAATTAGTCTTTGAGGACTTTTTGTTTCTAGAAAATAAAATTTTATAAAATTAGGTAAAACCATAGTGATGAGAAATTAATAGGGAATGAAGAAATATTATTCTGTCCTGGTTTTATTATGTAAAATATTTACCATGTAAAATAAATATTTACTAAATATTACAAAGTAAAAGTGCTCTGGTGGTCTAGTGGCAAGAAGCTGCACTGCAATCCCAACGGTGCGTGGTTCAAGGCCATCAGCTGCTCTGTGCGAGAAGGATGGGCTATCTGTTGTTGTTGCTGTTATGTGCCGTCGAGTCGTTTGCGACTCA